>NW_027070463.1:0-103145 GCF_002906115.3 Quercus suber
GTTTATTCAAATTTCTATTTATTTTGGTAGTTGTTTACACCTTTATATATATGTGTGTGGGAGGGGGGGGGGGGGGGGGTGGTTGCTAATGATTTATATGCAATACTAAATCTTATTAATTTTTTTTGAGATAGATAAATCTTATTAATTTATTGTGCTATATTTGGAAAATATTTTTCAAAAATTACTATATGTTCCTACATTCTATCAACTTATTATCATTAAAATCTTATTAGTCTAAAACTTTACTTTAGGTTATATTCCTTTTTAACAAAAGAAGCATAAACTCTAAATGCAAGTGTTATTTAAAAGGTGAAAACTTTATTTTGGTCCCCTACATTTTAAGGTTACAGTCAATTTAGTTTCTATATTTTGGTAGCAGCTAATTTAGTCCATGTTATTTTCAACTTGCAACCATTTAGTCATTACCTTTAACTCACTAATAGAAAATACATATGTGGCAAACAATTTGCATTGTTGGCATGCCTAGTATTAAACTATTACATTTTATGATGACGTGTCTAAATTTTAGTGACCACATCAGTGCTTGAATGGCAAAAAAGCCACGTCTCCTTTTAAAAATTCTATTTTATTTTCTCAAGTTTTTTTTCCCCTTTCTTTTTTTCCCTTTCTTGCAATTTCTTGGTAACCAACACACTCTCTTTCTCTGCAACTTTATTCTTTACATAAACAACAATTAATTGGGAAAGGGCCTTTGATTATTTATTAGTGCTACTACTATCAGATATCAACAATGATCCAAAGATTTTTTCTTTTCCTATAATGAATGGGAATTCTTTAACGAGGTTCTGAGAGCAAACATGAAGTCCCTAAGGCCTTGCTTGGGAGGAGGGAATAGAATGGAAAGGAAAGGAATAAAAAGAATTATTTTAGAATATTCTTCCATTATCTTGTTTAGGAGTTTTAATAGAAGGAATGGAAAATCCATTCCCTTATTTGGGAGTTTAAGTGGGAATGAATGGAATGGGTAGGAGGGAACACTCATTCCTCTCCATTTCCTTAAAACCTCAAATTTTCATTCTCCTCGAAATTGGGAGGATGGAATGAAATTAGATTTAATGATTTTTTTACTAAAACTCCCAAAATACCCCTATATATTCAACTCTTTATTTTAAAACAAGAGTCTAATAGTAATTTTGTCATAAAATGATTTCATTCCATTCCCTCCATGCTGCTCCCAAACAAGATTACTTACATTCTATTCATTTTCATTCCATTTCATTCTTTTCCATTCTTTAAATACATTCCATTCCATTCCATTCCCTTATGATCATTCCATTCCATTCCATTCTTTTCCATTCCCTTATGATCATTCCATTCCATTCCTTTAAACAAGATTATTTAAAAAAAAAAAAAAAAAAAAAAATCATCATTTTGCTTCCCATTGTGGTTTATTAGAACTAGAAAGTAGATCTCTGTTTTTTGAGGTGCTTTCAGAAATTAGAAGATTCAAAACTTAGAAAGGGTAGAGGAACCAAAAAAACAAAAATGAACAACCTTATATGTAATCAAACCCAGATTATTCTTGGTAAGCCCTTCTCATTCTTCTCCAGGACCATCCATTACGAATCTCATTCTTGAAGAAACTTATTGAACTGTTTCAGTGGAGGGATGACGATCTTCTTAGGTGAATCAAAAAATGGTTGCTAAGAAAGCTTTTGGGAGTTGGGACGAAGTCGATGGTGGTTTCATGAACACTATGTATGGTCCGATTTTGCCAATCATTGGTGGAGGCGTTGAGTCTTTGTTGATAGCCATTGATGACTGAAGAGAAGAAGGCTGAAGTGAAATAGAGTGAAAGGCAGAAGAGAGGGAGAGGCAGAGAGAGAAGCTAAAGAGTAAAGAAATTGCAGAGAGAGAGAGAGAGAGAGAGAGAGAGAGAGAGAGTTTAGTAACCCATAACTTACAGTAAAGAAATAAAAATAGAAAAGAAAATTTTGTTTGGTTAAAAAGATTTGTAAGAAATTAAAAGAAAAAAAATTGGTAAAGAAAAGAAAAGTAATTTTAAATGCTAATGTGGCCACTAAAAATTAGACACATCATCATATCATGTAATAATTTAATACTAGGCATGCTAATAGTGTAAACTGTTTGCCACATATGCATTTTCTGTTAGTGAGTTAACAGTAGGGACTAAATTAGTTGCAAGTTAAAAATAATAGGAACCAAACTGACTGCTACCAAAATATAGGAACTAAATAAACTATGACCTCAAAATGTAGGGACCAAATCGGTATTTTTGCCTATTTAAAAATGTGTTTATTTCTAAGATTTATATATAATTTTAAAATTAAAACCGTATGAAGCACATGACAAAAACTAGTTGGAGAGGAAGAGAGAAAATGGCATTAAGAAGAAAAGTACAAAACTATCCAATTTTTTCGGTTCTTTTACTTATAATAATAAGGTTATAAAACTAATATGCTCTTTATCCTTATAGTTTTTCATTCTCTTTATCAAACACACATGATAGGAAAAAATATGTATTTTCTATCCTTAAACTAAACAAAGCAAAAATCTAATAATAATAAAAATGTTCTTTGTAGTCCGTTTGATTAGGTGAAAAAGGGGGAGGATGTAAAATGATTAATACCATTGTTTTGGCTTGGTAGAAAAGAGGGAAGATGGAAAAGGTAATTGTTGGAGTTTTCCACTCGGCCCACCAACACCATTCCTCCTAATCTATCTACATTCTATAATTCTATAGTATAATATAAAAGTTGGATTGTTAAACTAGAGGATACACACAATGGTGACACATGTCCTTTTGACAATGTATAAAACAATGACACATATAACGTTGGAAAGATGCAGACAATTATTGGTCAATGTCAAATTTTTTTTTTTTTGGTGTCAATAATAAATTCCACCATTGTAATAAATATCCACTACAAACTCCTTTAAATACTCTAAATTGTCCTTAAATAAACATTATAAATTCCACCTTTATAATAAATTCTTAAATGATATGTAGTCAAATATTCATGATTAGCTCCTTTAAATACTCCATAAGTTTCCCCATTTTTTCTCTTGTAAACAACTTTACAAAGAATTTTTTATTTTATTTTTATATAAGTAACCTCAAAGGCTTTTTTTTGGGGGGGGGGGGGGTTGTGGCTGAGTAACCTAAAATGCAAGTCCTAAAAAATTAATTTGTACACATAGTTCTCTTTTAAGTGTAAACAAAAATAAATAAATAAATAAACAAAATCGTAGATGTCTTTCTATATATATAAAAATGTGGGTACCTTAGGCATGCATGGCAACGTCCTAGACATGCATGGTAACGTTCTAGGCCGTCCTTGGCATGCTTGGCAACGTCCTTGGACGGAGTCCTAGGAGTCCCACATCGAAGGAAAACACCCCCCCCACTTGCTGCCTTATAAGATGTGAAGCTAAGGGAGTAGTGTACCACTAGAACTCTCATGAGTATTCTAGTGGTACACTACTCCCTTGGCTTCATAGGTTATAAGGCAGCAAGTAAGGGAGTTTTCCTTCGATGTGGGACTCCTAGGACTCCATTCGAGGATGTTGCCATGCATGCCTAGGTCGTTACAAAGCATGTCGACGACGGCGTAGGACATTGCCATGCATGTCTAAGGTACCCACAATAAAAGGGAGTTCTAGTGGTACATTACTCCCTTACCTTCATAGCTTATAAGGCAGCAAGTGGGAATGCTAGAGAGAAGGAGAAAAAAGCATGATGGCGATCTCAAGAACTCTTGTAATCATTGTCACCCAACACATATACAGGAGTAGAGCTCCACGGATTGTGCCGAGGACAAACTTTCTCTGATAAACTTAGCTCATTTCTGTTTGATCGCCATGAACCCCCATGTTAACCGTTGCCCATGCACTTAAGCTTAGCTTTTTAGCCCACTCTCTACAAATCTATTGTATTGAGCTCACTGGGGCCAAGATCCCATTCATTTTTGGGCCTAGTCCGAAAATCGAGACCCTACAAAAAATATAATTACACCTATTTATTATCATTCTCATTTGAGTTTGGGGGAAAAAAAAAAACTAAATTACTATTTTTTATTTAAGTGGGTATTACTATTACACATCATTTAGGGGGAATTCTAGATTTAAATACACTACACTTACACTTTTGTGTTACACTCACTTATTTATTACAATTTTTATTTAAGTTTTAGGGGAAAAAATAAATACAATATAAAATACAATAATTTATGTTCTTTTGTGTTTAAAAGGAAAAAAATGATTTACACATTTAAAATTTTAAATATAATAATACATGAATTAATACAATACAGAAAAATCATTGTAAGAGCATTAATAACTGAAAATGTCATTTTATCCTATTTTAGCATTCCAAAAATCTACTTATCAAAAAGCTAATTTATACCATACCATACCATTTTACAATGCATCCAACATTCCAATTTTTATTTTACCATTCCGCACATCAAAATAATATAAATTATACAATAAACTAATATAAAATTATCTCTTACTCCATTTTAATTTCTATCTCTATGTCACTCTTTCAACCACATATCTACATAGCAGCCTCCCTCTTAACCATACCACCTCCACACAGCAACCCAGTCACCACCACACAGCAACCACCAAGACACCATACCCACCACAAACCCAACAAATATCTAGCCACAAACCAACCAAAAACCAACCACAAACCCATTAAAAAATAACCAAACAAACCGGGCACCATCATCAAGCCATCACCATGCCCACTGCCCTCTACCCACCACCGCCACTTCCACCAGCATGAACCCACATTAGCAAACCACTGCCACGGCAACCTCCACCTCCACTATCATCAACACCCACCACCATCGTAACCCCCCACCACTAGCACCACATCAGTCACAAACCCAACCCCACACACACATCTACACTCATCAAACGCATTGCCGTTGCAGCCATCCACCACTAAAACATAGCAGATTGGTGGAGATCGGACTAAGCACACCCATGCTGGACCAAGCAAACACACTCATCAAACCACATGCTAGACCAAGCACACCCACTACCCACGTCGAACCAAGCACACCCATATCAATCTCAACCAACCACACCATGAGAGAGAAAAAAACCTAGCCATGCTAGAAAAAACCCAGCATCATGAGAGAGAGAGAGAGAGAGAGAGAGAGAGAGAGAGAGAGAGGGTGCTATGAGAGAGGGAGTAAGTGAGGATTGAAAGGAGAGAGAGAATCAGAGAAGAGGAAGTGAAATCAAAGGGAGTGAGAGACAGAGTGTGAGACGGTACAGTGCTATAGTGATCTTTTGGAATTAAAATATATTATAATTTTTATAATTGTGCTACCGTGCCATCTTACATTTTGGATGGCACTGTAGCACAATTGCAAAAAAATTGGCAATTCTCAGATTTTACAAGTCCGGCTACTGGGCTCTTTTTGTGCCTTAATGCTAAATTTTCCCTACATTTCCCATTCACAATCCCCAATGGGAATGCTCTAAAGCACTTATATGCTTGTAATTAGGCTCTTTATTGGTGTTAACGTTCAAAGTTGTTATAAAGAGAAAGGGGCCAGGTTTAACAATAAAAATTTCAATTCGTAATCCTTCTAGATGGTGCTATTTAAGATGGTAATTATATATTCTGAGGTTTGTAAAAGTCATTGTTGTGGTGTGAATTTTGACTTAAATAGGGAAGAACATGCGTAATAATGCGTTTTGGGTCCTATTTTTTTTTTTGGCCTCAATATTGGCCCTAGTTTTGGTACGAGGATATAGCAAGTATAGTAAGTCGAGCCTGAATATGAAGCTTCAGACGTGCTGATAGTTCATATCGATCAAATTCATGATAATCCCCTCCATTGAATCCAGTTGGGGTATATACAGTTTAGTTTCAATCAGAAGGAAGAAGGAGAAGAGTCATGATGGTATTAATTTCAATTATAGCTATCACTTAAATCCTCTTGGGAAAGATGTTTGAGCAAATACTGCTCATATTACCACTTATTAGTATTACCACTTTTATTTCAAGGTCAAAGTAACAAAAGATGTAGGCTAATCAAGGCATCTCTTAGCTAGGTGGTGTTATTTTTAAAATTCATAACTGCGGGTCACGTTATGAGGGTGAAACATCAATGCAGAATTAGGATCAACGATTTCCAAAAATTTGATGTGAAAGCAAACTAATTTTTATCACAGTGCAAAACAGTATCAAGTTAAAGAGAAGATGCAAACCTTAGGAATCACAATGCGTCCAACTGTTGCACATCTACTGTGGGATGTCCTTTTGCAAGAAATGTTTGGGCCCTTTGCCGAGGAAAGCTTCAGAAATGTCCTAATGAAGCCCAAGATATTTTCATGCTTCTTCGATGTCTATTGGATAAACTTCTACAACAGGAGTTAGAAAGATGGGCAGTGATTGCTTGGGCAATTTGGAATGCTTGAAATAAATTTTATTTTTAGCATATCCAAACCCATCCAAAGGTTATTCTTGATGGAGCAATTGGTTTTCTGCAGGATATCAGAGGCTGGTAGCTGCTCAGTGATTTGTTTTGGGTGTTTCTGTTGCTGTTTGGTATTGTATGTCTAGGGGTTCTAATTTTTCTGTATATCTGTTGTTTTTTTGCACAGTGGTGTTTCTTCTGCCATGTTATTTTTCTGTAGTGTCTGTTTTCTGCAGAATAAGTCTGGTTTTCCCCTGTTTGTAGTGTTTGCTTTCTGCAGAATAAGTCTTGGTTTTCCCTGTTTTGATGATACAGGGTTCTTATGGACTGTTTAGTATACTTTATCTAATAAAATTTCTATCTTTTATCTCAAAAAAAAAAAAAAAAAAAAATCAATACACATCCAATAACAAATAATATTGGAGAAAAAAAAAACTTTCTTCCCTCTATAAAAATGGATTTAGATGTGTGAGCATGAAAACTACAGAGTAATCAAGTGATATTCTGTACAAGGAATGTTTTGTGTCATAATTTGTTGGTATTTGTTATTATATTGATGTCAAAATCTTTGCCACAATTGACTCAGGGCATAAGATAATTTGTGACCTTTTGAACATAATTAAAAGAATTAGTTGACATGTTTAAATTGACAATATAAATATATCTTTCTAAAAAAATTAATGGATTCAGATAACGAGAACACGAAAACGACAAAGTAATCAATTGTCATTTCCTTACTTGTGCACGTGAGATTTTTTGCGTCATAGTTTGTTGGAATCTGTTGTTACAAAGGTATCGAAATCTTTGTCGTAATTGACATGGGGCTTACGATAATTTGCAAATATTTGAACACAATTTAAGATCCAAAATTAATGTAAGATCAAAAGAAATCATAGCTAAACTTTGATTTTTTTTTTTTTTAATACAAGAAAATAGTCTTAGATTCTATTCCACAAATCTGTGTGAGTGGTGATTTTGCAAATAATCAACAAATTTGAGATGAAATATTCTTTTCTAGCTCATCTAGGAGCTGGTCGTTCTTATCAACTTCATGAATATTCGGATCAAAAGAACGTTTGTAACTTTGTATTTGGAAATAAAGTAAATCTCCTTGTAATCCGTTTAATTACAAATCAAGCAAAAAGGAGCACCAATCAAACACTCAAAAAATGTGAAAATAAGGGTGAAAAAACTGTATAAATAGAAAAATTAGTTAATCTTACTTGAAACCCTCAAGCAATTAATTCACAAGCATATATATGCCTAACACTAGATAAACATACTCGAGATCTACTTTCTTTGGCTAGAGATTTAGAAATCATATATAAGTTTTCTTAGAAAAAAAAAAGATTAATATAGTTAATAAACTCCTAGGTGAAAAGAACCATAAAAAGCTCTTTATTTATTAAGGAAAAGATTGGGAAAATGTTATTGATTTTTATATCAAAGAGGTTACACACCATGAAATCATCTTATGAACCTAACTACAATTTTCCTATAAAAAATGATAATTATATAATAACTGCAAATAATTTTTCCGCAACCCAGTTTTAAATCACTTAGACTGACTCAGAAAACATACCGATAAAGTAAAACATAAACAAAAAAGACATTGAAAAGTGAAAACTGTATGTTTCAGAGAACAAAAGCTGCAAAACAAGAGGAGGTTATATAGCTGAAAAAAGTTGGGGGGGGGGGGGGGGGACCTCAATTTGTAAATAGAGATTGGCTCACAGTGTAAGCCACAAAAGCAAAAACGATGCACAAAGTTGATTAAAGGGATTAAAACATACATGCATGCAGCAAAAGAGAAAGCATATGGTAGGGAATACAACTAAATTACTCGGGGAATTGGTGTCGCAAGAGGGGGCAGGATTGGTATTGGTTTAGGAATGGGTTGATAAAACAGGGGTCGCACAATGGAGCGTCTCAGAAATCGCCTTTGATGTTGTCTCCTCTTAACAGCAACAAAGGTTGAAACACAAGCACTTGCACTTGATACCCATTTATGGACCAATTGGAGGAGTTGGTGGGTAGTTCACAAAAAACTGGTTACTATTGTTGTTGTATTTAAACATGTCTCCCATTTGCATTGCATTTAGCACAAGGGTTAGCAGGATTATAATTTACAGGTATATTACCAGCCATTGACACAACCAGATCAAGTAGTCTATACCTACCTAAAGACCAAAGTCTCTCTCTATCACTTAAGTAACACTCAATCTCAGACTCTTTGACACTCAGGTCCAAATTTAACACACTTAATGTTGAGGATGAAGTTATACATATTTTGGCTAGTAGTGTGAGAGAGTGACTCAGTACTAGTGTGTATGATGCTCGGCAATTACAAAGTTGGGGGAAAAATGGAGAAACAAAATTAGTCTTACAATCTTTGGTGCTTTCCAGTGTTTTGAGAAAAAAGATTTTACATTAATTGTGATATCATTTTTTGCATATGCATTGATAAATTCAGTTGTGATTGTTTGTTGTTTTCTTCTATTGTTTACGTTTTGCGTTTACTCCTTCCTAATGGTTTTCTCTCTCTTTTGTGAGAGAGTTCATATTATATGATTGAAAGAAGAGATAAGAAAAAGGAGTGGTTGAAATGAAGCATCTTTGTACAAGTGTTGGAATAGCTTTGTCTTCTTCGACATGATATCAATGGTGAAGTATAGTAGAATATAAATGAAATGAAATCAAATATGATAGAGAGTAACCGTTAAAGAGAGAGGAAAAAAGCATAACTGAGAAACGTTTCAATTTTCAAACGAAAGAAAGGAACCATAATGGGCCAGAGAATCTAATTCCAAGCCCACTTTGAGACCCCCTAGCCTTTGTCTTGTGTCTTCCTTCAGATTTGCCTAGCCCAACTCGATCCATTTGAAAAGGCTTTTGTTAATGTGTGTCTTGTGCACTTGTTGAAAATTGATTCAAAATAGTCCCATCTTCATTGGGAAGTAACAAACACTATGTTTGGTTAGGGTGAAAAGTGAAAGGATGAAAAGTGGAGGAAGGAAATGAGATAGGAAAATGTGATTTTTCATTGTTTGGTTGGAGTGAAAGGGGTGAAAAAGAAAATAGGATGGCTAGAGTTTTCCACCCAAGGCCATCATTTTTTCCCCTCCAAATTAGGGAGAAAAGACGAGAAAATGACATTAAGAAGAAAAGTACAAAACTAACCCAATTTTTTACGTTCTTTAACTTTTAATAATAATGGTTGCTCTTTATCCTTCTAGTCTTTCATTCTCTTTACTAGACATACATAATGGGAAAAAAAATATTTTCTATCATCTTAACATTTTCTATCCTCCCAACCAAACAAAACAAAAGGCTAATAAACAAATGCTCTTTATGGTCCGTATGATTGAGTGAAAAATGAGAAGAATGGAAAATGGTAGTATTCCATTTGTTTTGGCTTGGTAGAAAAGAGGGAGGATGGAAAAGGGAATTGTTGGAATTTTCCATTCAGCCCACAAACACCATTCCTCCCAATTTGAGAGGAAATGTGAAGATAAAATATTCTTTTGTTTGGAATTTACTAATTTGCCTAATATTTTTCTATCATCTCCTTATGTTTTAAAGGTATAACAATAAATTTATTCAATTAACCTTTTCCATTCTCTCTACCAAACACATAAGAGGAAAAACTGAAACATTTTCTAACATTCCACTTTTTCTATCCTTTCTACCATTTTTATGATTTCACTTTTCTATCCCCCAACTTAAAGTGAAATAAAGTGACTTGACTTCCTATAAAAAGGCAATCAATTATATAATAAAATTCAACCTTAACGAAATGTTTTATAACTCAACTAACATATTGTGATGTTTCAAATGTAAACGTTTAGGATTCAAATCAGCTTCTCCTAACTATCGGTTTATAAAAAAAGGTGATAGAAATACAAATCAACGCTTGGTCTCAAACTCTCTAACACTCAAGTCCAAATTAAATGTACTTTTATATTGAGGATATGTATTTGGATGGTAGTGTGTACTAGTGTATGATGCTTGACAATCAAAGTTAAGGGCAACATTTAGGATTCAACTCACTCTACTCCAAACTATTAGTTTATATAAAATAAAAAAAAAAGGCAAAAATACAAATTACACCTTTCAAATTTCAAAATTTGATTTTTAGTCATATAATGTTAAAAAAAAAAAAAGAATTATTGAAGTAATTTGTTATGATCATTAGTCCTTTTTAATGACAATTTTTTTAATTGAATGTTTAAATGATGAATGGTGACCGCAAATGTAATCATAAAAGACAAAAATAACAAAAAATAAAACTTACATTACTAGAAGAGATCTTAAATTCTATAAGGACTTGATGTAAACCTTTTAATTAACACCCTAAAATAAGGACATGCTACATCATCATATTACTAATACATAAATATATATGATCACACATGATAATATCTCAATAAATACTATATATCATGTTTTAAGTAAAAAGCTAATAGCAGGTTCCAGTTAGTTCAACTGGTAAAGTCTCTAATGGTTGTATAAGAGATCTGGAATTCAATCCCCGCCTACACTAAAAACTGATTAGTGTTTTGGTCTGATGATAAAGAGCTATCATTAGGAGCGGGCGCCATAAGTTGAAACTCTCTTTCAAAAAAAGAAAAAGAAAAAGAAAAAGAAAAAAGCTAATATGGTGTTATAATATGTTGTAAAATGTATTGAGTTTTAGGCTGTGTTTGGCAATGTGTAAAATATTTTCTGAGTGTAAAATATGTTTACAGAAAGGAAGATATTTTTAGTTGTTTGTTTGTGTTATGGAAAAATTGCAAGAAAAGTATTTTCAGTGTTTGGTATTGCATGTAAAAACCTATTTTCGGAAAACCTAGCCACCACCATAAACCCAGCCACCACCAACTACTATAAACCCAGCCACTACTAGCCACCATCAACCACCACATAACCAATTAACCTGAAAAATTATAACAAAAATCAAAATACATTAATCTCAAAATCAATATCAAAACCCATCTACCAAAACCCACAATCCACCACTATTGAAACCCACAAACCACCCCAGCCATTGTTTCACCACCCTCAATTGGCCACCATCAACAGTAGAACTCACCCTAACCCACCACCATTAAAACCCACAAATCACCCCAACCATTGTTCCACCAAAACCCAAGAACAAAATTATTTACAATCAGTTAAAAAAAAAAAAAAAAAAACCCACAGTCACCACCATTAATGGAGCTTTGAAATCGGGAAAGGATGGTGTGGGTCTTGATGGCAGACACAAGATTGGATATGTGCCATTCCCGATTTGGACTTGGTTGGTCGGAGGTGGGTTTGAAAAAGATGGAGGAGATGAGGAGGGACACAGAAGAGAAGAAAAGATGAGGAAGAAGAGAGAAAAGTTAGAAAGAAAAAGGAGAGGATTACTCATTGGCAGGTGGAGGGGAATGGGATGGCGTGATTTGATTGGTGAGAAGGGGTTGGGTGGTCTTCTTGTCACTTTCCCTTCTAGCTTTAGCTCTTTTCTCTCTCTCTCTCTCTCTTCTCTCTCTCTCTCTCTCTCTCTCTCTCTCTCTCTCTCTCTTTGAGTGTGTGAGTTTGGAAAATGGGTTTAAAGGTTGTGAGGGTCCTTTTTTTTTGACAATGTCCAGACCAAAGTAAAAGCAAGGACCTTGGGCCTTTTAGTTGTTGTTTTAAGAGACTCGGCTTGGTTCACCGCAGTTAAATGGGCTAATTACAAACCAAGTGGTGCACAGAGCAGGAATCCTACAATACATACATACTAACAAGCAAGAAATATATATGCATGGAACATTAAGAAAACAGTAAATGAGCAATGTGATAAACAAAAGACACAGGATAAACATTAAGGATCTTTAAGACAATGTGAGATATTCCATTACTTTTCTTAATTGTGTATTACAATATGCTCACTAAGACGTATTACAAGGTCTAAATAATCTCAAAAATTACAAACTTAGATGACTCTTCAAGCCTCTAAAACTTGTAAAGTTTGAATCTCTTTGAATCCAAGTATGTTCTATAGTGACTATTTGAGGATACTAGGCGGTCTTTTTCTTTCTTTTGTTACTTTCTTTGGGTTTTTTTTATAGAGTTTTCTTAATGATTTTATTCTCCTTCACTGTTGTTGAATGCCCCTTCACTGTTGGCTGCTTCCCTTTTTTATAGTGTCATCTTGGAGTTCTAGGGTACCATTGATTCCCCTTCTTTGCTCCCCTAGGTATCAGAACCAATGTTATGTCAGCAACTTTAGTGGCTGATCCCTTCTTTGTTTCTCATAATTTTCTTCTTTTGGTGCTTTTTCCCCAAAAGCCTCTTGTTGACTTTCCATTTTGGGGTGTCCCTAGAGAGTTGACCTCTAATCTTTCTTCCTTCAAGGCTTCTAAAGTTCTAAACCTCATCTTTTCAAACTTAGTTTTTTAGCTGCCTTTCCTTTTGTCATTTTTACAGAGTGAGCCGATTCCATCCCTGCCAAGTTGAAAGTTTTCCCAGCTATTTCCCTTTATGGTTCTTTTTTATGAGTTCCCTAAGGTACCAACCCTTTGTTCATGAATTGTTAGTCTCTAAGCTTTTTGATTCCTTTCTACATCATTGGGTGGCTGATAAGGACGTATCTGTTCTTCATTCCTTGTGTTTCTTGGCACTCCTTTTAAGTTATCTTAATCTCATCCTAGTTTTGCTGAACATCCCAAGGGCCTTAAGCTCCTAGCAGTCCTTGGGTATTCCAGCCCAATTCTTACCACTAGACTCCCTAGTAATTTTTTGATCTTGGCAAGCTGAGCTTTTTCTTTCTTCCTTTCATTTCATGGGCCCTAAGGCCTATCCATTGGTGGGTCTTCGGCTTAAATATTTTTCCTTATTGTGAGCTCAAGCTTTTTATTATTTTTTTCATGGAGTTCAACTTACTGTGCCATTTTGGGCCTTGGTGCAGCATTGTAACTTTTTAGACCTCAACAAAGGTAAATGAGATATGTAAAATATTTTACAGATCAAGGGGCTTATTTTATGATCAAATTTTACTATTTTCAATTTGATTTTATTTTACATGTGCACTCAAACATACATTTGAGTGTAAAATATTCTCCCAATTTCATTTACACTTGAAACAAACACAACCTTAAGTAAAACGTTGATGTTTGACAATTTTCTATTAAATAGTATAAAATATGTAAACATTACATTCTTATTAAATTCGGACTCTTACCATAATCACAATTGACCCATTTAAAAGGGTAATATGCATTTTTGCAAAAAAAAAGAAAAAAAAACATAAAGAAAAAAACCGGTTCGGGTCTAATTGTTATGACATATCCATCCCAGATCCCCTATCCACGATCTACCCTTATCCTACGCACTCTGACTCGACACACGCTCTCTATAGTCTATACTCTGTGCGCTATATTCTGTTCAGCCACTATAATGGCAACTGAGCTACAACCACCAGAAGCCCCAATCCCAGGCGGCCCAACCGCCACCACAACCACCACAACCGCCACAACAATAACAACCACAACTGCCGCAATAACTGTATCAACCGCCCCACCCTCATCCGAAAACCCGGCCCCAGCTTTAGCCCCAAAACGACAGCGCCGGCCCAGCGTCCGATTAGGCGAGATCGGTGACCAACCCGCCACTCTCTCTTACGACTCGCACGTGCGTCGAAGCAAACACCAACCCTGGCGACTCCCCAAAGACCACTCGCACGTGCCACAGCCTCATCCTCATCCTCATCCTCAGCCTCTTTCTAATAAGTCGGTTAAGGCTCGCTCCATTACTAACCTCGTTAACGGCGGAGATTCTAACGACGTCATCATCCAAGAACACGAGGATAGGAACCAAAATAACGGTGACGGAAACCTAGAATTCGTGAACCGGAAGAAAGCGAAGCGGGGCTCCGTAGCGAAACGGATCCGATCCAATTGGGTATCGAAAATCGACGAATCGGCAGGACCCGAAGGAGATAGCAGAGAAGACGAAGGGTTTCGAGATTTCTTCGATCCAGACTCAGATAGTCCATTGAAGGAGCATAGTCCAGTCCATTCCGTTGACAACGTGGCACTCGATATATGGCACAATAGAAGGCAATCGAGGCCCAGGGTTTCGGAGGAAAACGACGCCGAATTGGAGAATTATCCGGAGTCGGATTCGAGGGATCGGAGATGCGAGACGAGTGAAGGAGTGAGGTCGTGGCTTATCGACTTAGGGTTGAGCCGGTACGCGCCGGTGTTTGAGATACACGAGGTGGACGACGACGTTTTGCCATTGTTGACGCTCGAGGATCTTAAGGATATGGGAATAAACGCCGTCGGATCGAGGCGCAAAATGTACAATGCAATTCAAAAGCTTCGCAAGGGGTTTTCGTGAGTGTAGTGTAATTTTTGTTGTACTAATATTTTACTGCTCTTGCTCTTAGTACTGCTAATAATATAAATTTGTAGTAGTGTAACATGTTATAAGAAACCCTCGGAAATGTTGAATAAAAATGCATGTCTGAGATGGTTTGAGCTTAGGTAATAATCACATGATATTGATAATAGTAATGATGTCTTCGTTTTGGTTTTTTCATGTTTTTCTCTAATTGGTACTGATGTTTAGTTATGGCATTGGCATGACTTCAATTTGGGAAATTGGGTGACAATGAAATTTCGCATTTTGATTTCATGAGTTATTCTTTCTTCTTATAGTGTGCTAATGAATGCAAGGAACTTTGTCTAATCTTAACATATTTGAAAGTTTTCGACTTCATTCTTATTTGAGTATTGGTTAAGTACTTTCTAGGTTTAATAATATGGTAAGACCCAGTTAGTTAGTACCAATTTATTGTTTCATTACGTAATGGTTTCGTTTTAGCGTGATTCATCTACTTATTACTTTTGAGATGCTGACGGTTATGGAGACTTCCTCAATTCCCCTCCCAAACCTATTATCAGTTGTTTACATGAGTGGGTTGTCTGTCCTGTAATTAAGATAATTCGTGCTCTGTTACTATCATGGTAGGTTGAAGTTGTGTGGCTATGTTTCTGTTGTCTCTTTAGTATTGACCAAACCCTTAATTAATAGTACCGTTTTGTTTATGATTTAATGCTCAATTTATTAACTAGTAGTTCTTTTTGTTTCGGAATATGTTTGTGAGTACCTAACTGATGTGCTTGTAGGATAAAATCGTTTGTGGTTCCAAAACAAGTACATATTGCCTGCTCAAGCATTCTTTTGTTTCATATTTGGTGATATTTAATTTTTCCTTTACCTATCAAAAAAAAAAAAAAAAAAAAAAAATGTGGGTGTGGTGGGGATGTCACCTAAAAGATAATATTAACACAATGCACAATTATATAGAGAAATGCAAGAACATTAAATCAATTCTTTGGAACAACCATATATTTGGAATGGAGGGGAGAGGAGGGAGAGGAAAAGGGAGTAGAGGGACAGGTGGCCAGAACATAATAAAAGTTAGTACATTCCAATCACCTTCCCTTCTCTTCTCCTATCCTCTTTCCCCATCTCCCTCCATCCAAACACTGAGGTTGTTCTCCCAAGAAGAAAAGGCAAATGCCATCTAAAACCTAATGTATATACAGTAATACATACAGATTCAACAGCATTAGGATCAACACTGGCAGATGATTGCTCAGTTGCTCCTCATCAAGATGAGACAGACAAACCCAAGTCCTGTTTAAGAATTTACTGCCTTCATATACCATCTCTTATGTTAGAGGCCAAATTAAATTTCACCAGATCACTACACAAAAGAAGGCCTATATATGACTTTCGCATGTGTTTGGATAAGCATAAAATCCAACCACAACCAAGCCAACTTATGTACATCTTTTAAAGCGTCACTTTTTCTAGGTATAATTATACTTTTGCCTAACTTATTTTTATAAAAAATAAATAAATAAACCAATAAAAATAAAAGGCTATCCCAAACGTACCCTAAGCCACCCAAGCAGGAAGAACAGAGATCCCTATATGAGACTAGCCAGGTCAGAAGTTTGATTAAAGCTCATGCAATGAGTTCGGTTTTAGCTTTAGCTGCTAATACCAAGCAATAGATGCAAATGGAGGAGTATCAATTTTATTATAAAAACTCAATATGAAGAAATCTTGTGCAGGCAATAAAGACAAGATCTCCTCAAAGAAAATTGAAGAAGCTAAACAGGAAACAACCCAATTGATATCTCACCAACCTTTTTTTTTTTTTTTTTTTTTTTTNCGAACGACACTCAATTATGTATTTGCAATTTTTCAATCCAATTAGCAATGGAAAGAGATATAGTTGGGGTAGTGCAGCATTAAGTTGGTTATATAGACACCTTTGTAAGGCATCAGAGAAGGAAGCCAAGCAGATTGGCGGTGCCGTGCTATTGGTGCAGTTGTGGGCATGGGAGAGGTTTCCACACATGTCCTGTGATGAGGCATCCACACCAAGCACTGTCCCCAGGTCCACTTGCTATCAGGTATGTAGGATCTTAGATAGTTACCGTTTTAAATTTTTGTATTATCTTTTTCGCATGGGAATTATGTAAGTACCTAATATGAAGGTCATGTCTGTGTTGTTTGGTAGATGGAAAGGGGCTAAGATAACAACTAAACATCCAATGCACGTCCTACGCGCCTATCGTTTGTCGCTCACTTCGCTACGGCCAAATCAGGTATCGTGCGTTACAAGTAGGAATCGCTTTGGCATGTAGTTGTCGTACTTACAAGTGGCAATGAATAAACATTTTTTATTTCAGAGTTGAACATTGTTGCTATGTATTGTTCACATCCGTTACACATTTTTCTAATTATATTGTTAATATGGTTGTTTGCATCTGTTGAATCATTGCAGATTGTCTGGGAGCCATACAGAAATTATTTGGGTTCCCTGCCCGCATATTGTATGGCAGGCCAATGCATATGGAGGTCTATCGTGCCGCTCATACATTTTTGGGTGGTCGAAGGCCATCACCCAGAACGTGTTCTCCGACAGTTTGGGATGAAGCAAGACATACCGATCAATGTCGATACTTCAACTGGACTTCACAAGATAACACTTCAGGGCAAGCATGAAAAAAACTGGGTGGTTGAACATAAAACTCATATTGCTAAATGGGCGGCGCATGCCACAATTGCCGATGCACCGCCCTTTCATGGGGAGATGAGCTACAATGACAATTATATGGTGTGGTTTCGTCCTCGCGCTGTTCGCCATATTACGAGAGAAACCTCGTACTGGGACACTTTGGTAAGTTTACAAAACACTGTTCTGTTATAAATGTACCTCGCTTCGCATAGTTTAGTTCAACCTACTAACACTATTCTTGTATACTTATGACAGGTTGAATCATAGTTGAGGATTATGGAGAAGTGCGAACCAGGGTCTGAGATCTACAATGATTGTATTAATGCCTTATGAGCTGTTGAAGAGCTCGGTCGGTTGACATTGGACAATGCACGCACTGTGGGCAACACAAGTGAACCGGCTGTAGGGCGTGGTCGGCAAGCAGGTAGACGTCAACGGCAAGGAGGCCGTCAATCTAGTTAGCGTCCCACATCTAGTCGGCGTCAGACACCCGTGCCCACATCTGGTCAGCGTCACACACCCGTGCATGACCACACCATGGAGGAAGCAAGTCAAACAGTAGATGAGATGTGTTTGGACATTGGTTATGACATGGGCTCCATGGCACACAATGATGCGGGTCCATCCCATACATTTGCCCATGGGGACACATCTCGGTCCCCATCCATGAGGAGCGATGATACCTGCCCACCCACATCCCTTACTACATCTCCATTGCCCACCGCCCGTATGTCTCTCCCAGTGACTACTGGCACTGCCCCCGTAGATGTAAATGGTAGAGATGAGATGAGATTCATGCCCACCCCTGGGCGACCCACCCCTGGTGCTGTCCCCCCTGAGTTTGTGCATACCGAGTTCATCCAGACACAGATACCCGCCGCCCCACCAGAGGCTTCACACATTCAGGATCAGCCGCGAAGGCCGCAACGGACACGGACACATCCTCCTGATTGTGAGACTGGACATGGTATGATACTTCGATTCAATTCTGATTACATATAATAGATAAATGATTTGCATATTAATATTTGCTTGTGTTCTTTTAAGGCAAGGTGAGACCAGTCAAGCAACCAGTGAGGAGAAGAAAACAGGAATGATTTTTGATGGACAAGAATAACTTATGTAAGTTATTTTTCAGTTGCACAACTTGTCCATTTCTGTTGAATTGCAGGCATTAAATAAACCTGAAGATTTTTCTTACTATAGGGCATATAGAAATAGTTTTAGGCCTGGGGAATATATTGTTAAAATTGTTTGTGGGTTTTGTTTGATTTGTTTGTGCATCTTTTTTCATGGTATTTTCAATGATTTGTTTTGGGTTTGTGTTTATTTACTTATCGTATTTTCATTTGTCGGCGTGGGTAAGGTCTTGGGTGATAGTTCAGTTTTGTGGCTGGGAGTTTGTGTGAGGTTTTGCCCATTTGGGTCATTTTGCTCATTGCGCTGGTGGAGAAATTTGTAATCATGGAGTAGGCTGAGTCAGTTTTGCTAGGAAGAAGAAAACCGATACAGTTTTGCTGCCTATTCAGATTACTTTGCTGGTATGTTGCATTTATCTTAATTTACACTCAATAATTAATGTGAATCTGAAAATAATCAATTGAATAGTACTATTTTAAATAATGGAAAAGATAATTAATTAAATTGTTTCTGTGAACTATGAATGTTTCATAATTTCTCCTTGAAAAATATATATAATTTTTTATAACATAAAGGGTAGGATAGTTGGCAAAATCTAAGTTTTTAATTCGTAATTATAATTTGGCATTGTTTACCTTTCCAATTATGGGGTTATTTATAATTATTATGTCCCCGTTTGTGGTTTTACAATTTTATAAGTCAAAGCCCCCTAGTTGTGATTTTGGGTTTGCACGTGCAATGTCCACAAATACTGTTGTTTTGAGATCCATAAAAGGTTTGTCCAATCTTTGCATTAAATTTCTGGTTACCTTTCTATTTTGTGAACTTTTATTGAGATGCTATGATATCCTTGACGAATTAAGGCGTTCTAATACAGGCACTCCACTGTATATGGCTCTGGAACTGGTACGGGAACAGCCTTACAACCACACAGCTGATTTATGGTCCCTTGGAGTTATTCTGTATGTTGAATCTCGTTGATTGTACTTTGGAATTGTTTATTGCTAAAGTAGTTGGATTGGATGCTTGGTAGTGCTTTTGAATCTTTTTCATTTGAACTGTAACTTGGTCTAAGAAATTTTCTAATTTTATTGATTGCTTGCATTCTATTCTTTATTTTAGTTTACTTCAAGTTTTGACTCTCATCCAGTTGCACTTGGGCTGGAAAAGGGGTATGAAGCACCCTTATTTTGTGTTGCATTGATCAAAAGGAAACACATTCAATCAGACACAGGCTTTGCGCTCAATTACTTAATAGTCTCTTTTTTCTTTTTTTTTAATGGTTGCAGGTCTTGTTATGGCTTTAATTGGTTCTCTCTTCAGTATAATGGTGGTAAGCTTTCACTTTGTTCAATATATACATAGTTGTAGTCCACATCAATTTCATGTAAGAATTCCATACAATCATTTTTTTATAACATTCTAAATATTTTAATGATGATTCTTCACAAAACTCTTGTCAAGAAACTTTTACTTAAAGAAAAGGAATTTTGTTTGACTTTATTTAACAAAGATTCTGGAGGGCAACATGACGTAAAAGATCATTAATTTTCATAAGCCATTGTAGTTTGATATACATATTTCTGCACTTGCAAAACACAAATTCACTTGGTTTGTGGTGTATAGCCTGCATTGTTTCTGAAATGTTGATTTATGCCAGCCAACATGACATAACATGTTTTAATGGATGGATGTGTCTTTGATCCAGTCAATAATAATGCCAGCTTTATGCTTTTTAAAAATCAAGGGGAATAAAGCTACAAGGACACAGGTAAGCAAAGTTTTACTCTCTCTCTCTCTCTCTCTCTCTCTCTCTCTCTCTCTATATATATATATATATATATATTCTCTATTCAAAATCATCTTCGAAGAAAATTATTCTATCCATATGGGGGAAGAACCTGACAGCAATTTGGTCCTACACAATACCATGTCACTTTAGATAAGGGCTGATATGAAGACTATAGTTGTGGGCTCTGTTTATTGCAGATAGGACTAATTCCTTAAAATTTAAAAATATGCCCATTACTAGCTGTAAACAGTAGAATCCAAAATGATACATCAAAATATCTCCTTTATGGCATGGTGAAATCTGATGATGGGAAAATTAAAATGTACAAAAGAAAAGAAAAGAAGACCATTAGGTGGACCTAGAATAAACTAATTTTATAAGATGGTGAGTTCTACTTGAACAATGAAAGTGGTTAGGATAGTGAATACTGACTCAATAGCAAATGTAAATTTAAATTCATTGATTATCCCCCTGCAAAGTGTCTTTCAAATCAGAGGAAAAGAATTTGTTTTAGGAGGATCTTAAGGCTGAATAAATGTAATGGCAATAAGTAAGACCTGAATCCTGAGATTTATCAAAGAATCTGTCAAACTGGCCCTTCAAGACTGGTTCCTAGTTTATATTTTTCCCATGCAAGACTGGTTCTTACAATAAGACCATAAAGGAGACTTATTGGGGATCCAAAGGACTTGCTTGAACTTTTTTTGCTTTTGTGAAGAATATAACATTTAAATTGTTCTGTTCACTGACATTTGGAGACTCACGACAATAGATTTATTGGTCAAATTATTGGATGCACATTGGGCTATAAAAAGAATGGATGCCCTTCCAAACTCTTTTGGGCTTGTGTTGTCTAACATGGAAGTAATAGGATCTAGATAAAATTGCAAATTGGGCTTAAGGACCAGTAACTATAGCTATAACCCAGTAGTGCCCCTTGCCCAAATGTAGTTGGCTCAAGTAGACAATTACTAATTCACCTCATAAACAAGTAGCTTTGTTTTGTTCAGTGAAAATTTACTGATTTATCAAAAAGCAATCACCTATTTATTTATTTTAATTGTAGAGAATGCTGTCATCTGTGCTCTAAACAATGCTGTCATCTGCTTCTCAAGGGTATGATATACATCATCTCTACAAATAACTATTTTTACTTATAGTCGAGCTTATTATCATCCCATTGTTAGCCTTTAGTCTGCAAGGAGTTGCTTATAAAAATAAATAAAAGGAAAAAGGAATTTTTTTTTTTTTTTGTCTAGGATTTGCTCTAGCATGTATTGTGTCCACTAGTCTACAATGCCATGATGGCTTCTTCTTCCTCTCACTTTATTATGCATTCATCAATTTACTTGCCCCTGAGTTTATGACACTTCATTCTTGTAGTATCCATATTTCCAACACTTTGCTTTCTTATTGCATATATATGTTTAAGACATTACAAAAAATTAATATTTTTGTCTTCTGTGTCTATTGATGCATAGACAACACTATGGAGTGCCTTATTATAACCATTTTTTTCACTGCTGGAGGTAATGAATTGTTCTTATTATAATTGTGTGTTTGGTTACAAAGCCAAGTGCGCAACAGTTGGATATGTTCATTTTAGTATTATACATTGCTATGCTCCTTAGCTACACTTTTAGAGAGAGCCTGACACTGGTGTTGGTGTACAAAGGTGAAAGCACTACTTGGAAACACACATCAAAATATGGGCTGCTAAATGAAGGCGGCTATGCAGTAGTAGTCCCTAGCTTGAGTTGGTACTAATACCAGAAATAAAAAAAAAAATAAATAAATAAATAAAAAAATGCTATAAAAAAAAACTGACTTTATTTAATGGCCATTATAGCCTGATGTATCTAATTGTTTTGAAACCTTGTTTCTTAGCTTTCGCTAACTGTTAGAGGCTAACCTCAATGCAGCTCAACTGAAGAAAAAGACCAACAAGCCCAAGAGACCTTCTATTCAGTCATTAACATCTAGTTTGGGGTTCTTCTGTTGATTAACATCTAGTTTGGGGTTCTTCTGTTGATATCAATCAGCTGGTTGTTCATTTGGCAAAGTACCTTCCACAGAAGCAACGGTAAGTACATGAACACTTCTTTTATTCTCTATGTCCTCTAATTGTTTACTAAAACATCTAGTTTTTTTTTTTTCTTTTTCTTTTTTTTGGTGCTAATAAAATATCTAGTTATTTATTGATATTGTTTTGTTCTTATAATATTTATTTATTTATATGGTTTAAGAAATCCTTTTCAATTTCTAATATACAGATCAAATGAAAATCTTATATTACATGAGGGACATAAAAATGTTAAAGGGGCAAATTTAAAATGACCACAAACTGAGGGTGCCTCTAGGGGCTCGGTTTCTAACACTTGTTGGTCTTTATTTCTGTCAGGAATGCTAGTCCATCAGAGGGTCTTTATTTTGGTCATGGGTTTAGTGAGATGTTATAATTATTAAAACCAATTGGCACTAGGCACCGTTAAAGACCTCTCTCTCTCTCATGTCTAATCCAAATTAATGTCTTAACATAGGTGTCTCAACTCTAAAGCACATTATAAGCACATTATAATTAATAAGGCTATGAGTATATATAACTTGTATAACCCATAATGTAAAAATTTTAAAAAGTTAAAACTTGTTGTTATGTCCAAACCTGAAATTTAAACTGTCAATTAATATAGTCCAAATCTGAAATTTAAACTGTTGTTGCTACCTTTTTATAATAAATAAAATGAATACTAGACCACTAGTCTCTAGTTGAAAGGTAGGGCACATACAGTTTCATTTCATTAAACTTGGTATTAATGCTTCAGCTTTTATATAACACTTTTTGGCTTAATCATTTGATCCTCAAGTTATTGTTTTTGTTTTCTTCTCCCTTTTGACATTTTTTCATATGAATCTCATATATGCAAATTTCATTTACATAATTTCTTTCGTAATCTAAATGATTATATAATTGGAGTTAAAACCACAAACTCAGGGGTACCTTTTGCAGCCAGCCTCCCCTCTTGAGTGCTATGGTTCATGCCATATACAGCAGGACTGGTGATATGCAATTGGTTAGAAAATCTCTCCCTGCACTTCTCAAAGAGTATCACTTTTGGAATTCAGGTACCATAATATATATTTTCTTTGATTTTAAGTGGAATTATGTTTACATTTCTTCCTTAGCTTCATTTTCTATGGCTTGAACTTTTTGAACTATTTCCTTTTTTGTGGGTGTGGGGTTTTGATTTGTGTGGGAGTGGGTTCTGGGTTGGTGGGTTGCGGCAGGTCTGGGTCGTGGTGGGTTGTGGTGGCATGGGGGTTTTGGTTGTGGAGGTGCAATGATGGCGGGATAATTATAAGCATAAGATGGTTTGCTACTTGTGTTTGTTTGTGAAAAATGGTTCTTTTTAACTTTGTGAGTGTAGGAAAAATGGTTTGCTACCTGTGTTTTTTTGTCCCAAATTTTGTTTTTTATGTACTTGAACCTTAAATTTTCTACCGGCAGCAAGCTTATTGTAGGGAAGTGATGGTAGGCATGGCAAGACTGGAACTTTGAGGTCAGTTGGGAAGTGTTATTGCTGCTTGCTGGCTATGGCTATACTTCTTCATACAATTAGAATGTATAAAACTCATTCTAAAGATTTTTTGTCAGTAGAACTTACAAACTGGTATATTTTTTGTTGGGAACTAGCAAAATTTTGGCAATGAAACTATTCAACCCCCACACCCTGTGGGCATGTCTGCGGGACGATTAATAGTAATACATATTTGCATTGTGCATCATAGGTGTGCCAGATGTTTGTCAATCTCTAAAGTCTAAAGCTTTTCGCTGCTTTAGAAATTTTGTTAAACTTCTTCTACATCTTAGCGGATCATCCAATTTAAATTGAATTAATCAACATCTGGCATGTTAATGCCTGATATTGAACGAACAGATGCTAAATGTTGACACTTCTTGATGAGACTTGAGAGAGGTAAGCCTTGATATTAGGGCATTTTGGCCACCTGCTCAACCTGTTTTGACTAGTTTTTATGGCAGTAGGAGTGTGGCAGCAGGTTGGTTGTTTTGAAACCTGCCTCTTATGGGTCAAGTGTCGGTTTTTCCATCTGAGAATCTGAACCAACTGATTCCGTCCATCCCAACTGCCCTTACCTTCATTTCCAGCAAGATCTCCGTCCAGATAGTGCCTTCGTTGCTGGATCTGCAACTGCAGTCATATTTAATAGCTTTCAACCAAATCTGACCGCCACCCATGGACACCCGCACGATCAAGCCGCTGTTTCTGCTCTGTTGACAGAGGGTTCTGTCCTCCCCCACCTGATGTGGTAGGGTTAGGCATCAGGATGAGCTTAAACTCGATTCGACTCATTTCATGGACACCCCTACTTGATATCATGGCTTTTGAAATGACACTTCTAAATTTCGGTGTGCACCTCGAAATAGAGTTTAGAATAGTTGTAGATTATACCTGTAAATGACAATTTAGGCTCATTAAGATTGGCAAAATATAATAATTCAAAGATTAAAATGCAGTTTAGTCTCCTAAAAATCACACCAGTTGTCAATTTAACAAACGATGTAAATTTTAGGGGACTAAACTGTATTTTAGCCTTATTTTAATATCATTCAGGCTCTTTCGCTAGAAGATCCCAACATATTGAGTCTTAAACGCTGGTTTTAAGATACTTAAGACTGTGTTATATTAGCATCTTGAACAGCAAGAAAGAATAAATGTAAATTTATACCCAATTTGGGAAATTTGTGGAGGCCAAATATGTCTTTTAGATTTCTTCTACTTCCTCTCAACTATAGCATGTTAATGCCTTTGAGAATCTAGTATATTACACAAAAAGAGTTGGCTGAATACAGAAAAGCAAAGCTTCTGAATTTGTGTTCCTGTAATCTACTTTCTAGGGACTGCGTCCAGATCTTCCCAAGAATGCACATCCCAAGCTGTTAGAACTAATGCAGAGATGTTGGGAAGCGGTTCCTGATAATCGGCCTTGCTTCTCTGTGATAACATCTGAACTAGAAACTCTCCTTCAAGAAGTTCAGGTACTCCCCGAGCCACAAATATCATTTTCCTTTCCATTAATTATTCATTTTTATTTTTTATAGTATATTACATTTAATCCCAATATGTACATTTCAGATAACTTCAGAAGTAGTGAACGGTACTTGAACATTCCTAGTATGTGATATTCTAAGCGGCTCATTTTCAGGCATGTGGGTGAGGATTTTTTCTTCTTGTTTTTGGTTCTTCAGTTAGATATGAGGTAATTTTGTACAAACTGAAAGGAGAATTTAGAAGCCTCTGTGTAATACAAAGTGAGGAGAGTATCATGGTTTGTATTTGATGTATACACTCTTCCAGGGACTGTAAGAAAACCATGATAAAATCTCGGTGAAAATTGTTTTGAGCAATGGTCATACTTTAGAGTGGATATAAAACAATTACTCTGGAACTAGTGCATGCCTTTTGTGACTGCTTCAGGTCTTGGCTTTTCAGCATTTCTGCCCCTATATTTGATTAGTAAAACTTGTTTCAACTAGTTGGAGCTGGATTGACAGCCAGGCAAATCCTGTACAAATTTAATAGTAGGATCTCTTGCCTCAACTGACTTATTTTCCATTCCAGGATCTGTAGTGAACTATGACCGAATGGAATCAGTGCATAGTCTTACATGATGCATCTATCTATAATTTTAAGACCACTATCTAGTCTTGCAGGATACATTGCTGTTCCATAATTTTATTTGTCACAGCACCTGGTGATAGCTCTGTGAACAGACTAGTATAATGTAATTCAATACATGAAGCAACTGCAAGTTTACAATCAGAATTCAGGGACATTTATTGTGTCCAACTTCTTTAACAACAATCCCTATGCCAATAAAAACAATAGCGCAATTGTAATAAGGCAGATTGGTACTCGACTTTCTGGAACTCGGGTACCAATCTGCCTTACCAAGTTTTTTTCAAAAATTCCTTGGGCCAAAAAACGTTGAGCCAAAGGTATAAGGCAGATTGGTACCCGAGTTTCTGAAACTCAGGTACCAATCTGCCTTACCAACTTTTTAAACCAAAATCCCTACGCCAATAACAATGGCCCAATTGAAATAAGGCAGATTAGTACTCGACGTTCTGGAACTCGGGTACCAATCTGCCTGACTAATTTTTTTTCAATTATTCCTTGGGCCAAATAACTTTGTGCCAAAGGTAGTAAGGCAGATTGGTACCCCAGTTTCTGAAACTCGGGTACCAATCTGCCTTACTAACTTTGTAAACCAAAATCCCTACGCCAATAAAACAATGGCCCAATTGAAATAAGGCAGATTGGTACTCGACATTCTGGAACTCGGGTACCAATCTGCCTTACCAAACTTTTATCAAAAATTCCTTGGGCCAAAAAACTTTGAGCTAGAGGCAATAAGGCAAATTGGTACCCGAGTTTCTGGAACTCGGGTACCAATCTGCCTTACCATCTATTTGAACCAAAATCCCTATGCCAATAAAACAATGGCCCAATGTTATAAGGCAGATTGATACTCGAGTTTCTGTAACTTAGGTACCAAGCTGCCTTGAAAATTTTCCTGGGCAAAAAAATCCTGAGCCAAAAAATTCCCTGTATGCCAATTTCTGGATAATGCACAAGATATCACATTTGCTTAAAACGGAATCATACGACAAAACATGTCACATAGGAACTCTCTTTTTTGCTCAGGCGTAGGAAACTTCATGTAATTCCTTATTTAAATACTTCAAAAGCCTTGTTTTTACAATTTCCACAATTGCAAAAAATACATTACATTGCATTTTATATTGTGTTTCTGTACAAGACGCACATGGCACATACACATGAAAAATATTAAGAGGAAGACTCAGGACCCCAAAAAAAAGACCAAAAATTAAGATCACTAAGATGTTAAGGCAAACCCAAAATAAGTAGGTGTTGTTTGGTAGAGTATATCCTCCCCCCACCCCCCCCCCAGAGAAAAAAAAAAAAAAAAAAAAAAAAAAAAAAAAAAATCTCCCCTGCCAATAATAGTATAATGCATGGCAGTCATCACCCATGCTTTCCATGTATTTCTGAGATTGGAGACCCCCACTTTCAACATGTAATCAGCTGCTACAACCTCCAGGTCCTCTAGCTGGTATCATCTTCAACACATCATCCTCTATCTCACCAGTGGTTGGATCAACCTAATAGTATTGTCAAATGCACTAGTTAATAAAACAACTATGATATGTTATAACATGAGCTGCAGACTGAAACAATTTGCATAAGGACTACGAAATTTTCAAAGTATAAAGTGTTTTTGGAATGCCAGTCGACTGGAAATTGGCGATATGGTATGCTTCAAATTCCATTTAATTTACTTACACAGGCCTTTCACATGTAATAAAGTAGAAGGGCAAAGTTATATTTGTACTTTTTGCTTGAAGGAAATTCAAATTTCCAGAACACAAAATTAGCGAAGGTGATTACTTATCAAAGGAAATCAAAGCAACAGAGGAACTGTGTAGTAACAACACTGACTGACCTAAGTTTTCATTACAGCCATTGATTTAACAAGAGATATGATCGTAGATAGAGTCATTGGTGAATAAGATTTCAATAGCCAAATCCAGCTAACTACGAAAAGGTTTTGGATTATAGTTAAGTCAATAGTCTGACTTATTATAACTCCTATATATATAACACATATGCACATGCATTGTAGAAGTCAGCCATGAACTTATGCACATGCATTGTAGAAGTCAGTCATGAACTTCTTCATTAACTTTGTCACTCAACTTTTTGGGTTTTCTTTCACTTGGTGTCATTATGCCTAGTTTCTTCAGGGCATAGTGGGATGGCTCAAAATGCCAAGCTTGAGGACAGCACATTATAATTTAAATAGAAACCATACACAAGTTCAATACTTTAAATATAAAGAGAAAGTCATCATCATCATAAGCATAATAATTTGAAGTTTTGAACTAGTGCAATCAAAGACATGTAGGAGGAACTAAAGTGTTCAATTGTGAGAGTGTAGGCAATTCCTTTGATTGGTAGCAATGTTTAAGAACAAGTCAGAAGTTAGAACTTCTACGATCAGCATTAAAAAAAGGGAAAACATTTACATTTAAAAGGATGCCACGGTTCAAACTTAGCGTACCTAGTCCGCGAGACCACCACTCGTTCGTACCTCATTCCGCTTAGGGCATGTTCTTCGGTTATGCCCCTCTTGGTCACACAACCCACATTGCACCTTCCTCCCCCCTCCTTCCATGGTGTGGTTCTTGGCCGTCTCCCACCCTCGTCCATCTCATTCCTGATTCGTGTTGAGACAGGGCGACCTTTTTCTCGGATCAATTGAGGGTTAGGGAGGACTTTTCGAGTTTCTTCAGGATTCGGCCATGATAATCTATCTTTCAACACAGGGAAAACGGGAGCATAGCTCCGGAACAGTGCATCCACGCTATAGCATGGGTCAATATACTACTCTGCATCATGTCGATACCTAATACAAACTGCAATGACATGTGAATATGGTATCTTGTACAGTTTCCATTTCTGACATGTGCAAGTTCTTTGCAACAGATTAACTCCATGTGTGTGATCCCCATGTCCATCAGTCCCTGCATTATGCGGTGTATCTACTTGATATGATTGTTGTTGCGCGCTCAATCTCGTCACCCTGTGATTCTCCGCCTTCGCCTTATTTCTCATGAAGATATCCAAGGCATATTTAGTCCATCTTTGACCCGATTTCAATTGCGCTACTCTTATTACGACGATCATCAAAGTAGGCATTTAGTTTGAACCATGTGTATTTCACCATTGCCGTAATAGGCAGGCTACGAGCACACCTTTCAGATAACACAGTTGAAGNTGTCAGATATGACACACAGGTCTCTCCGGTCGGTAACATACGTTCTTATACAAGCCAAGAACCAACCCCAAGTCTCTGTGCTCTCGCTCTCGACAACGGCAAAGGCTAGTGGATAAATTTTATTATTAGCATCTATCGCCATTGCAATCATCAATTTCCCTTTATATTTTCCATAGAGGTGGGTTGCATCAATGCTAATCACAGGCCTACACTTCTTGAACCCAACAATACATGGACGAAACACCCAAAATACAGACTTGAATGTACAGATTCCCCGTTCATAATTATCGTCCAGTAGTAAGTTATACTGTGTACCCGGACTTGCATCCGTAAGTCCTGCCAAAAAATGCGGCAACTCTGCATAAGACTCCTTAAAATCCCCGTATATAGCTGCAACGGCCTTTTGTTTGGCATCCCATACCTTGTATGTGAACCATAATGATTACGTTAGAAATGAATACAAGTTAAATCATTATAATTGAAGAAAACAAATGAAGACTTGTAAGGCTATAAGATGAATATAATATTTCTTCCTCTTTATTCGTTTTTTTCTTTTTCTTTTTCAATTTCAATTTTCATAATATAAAGTATTCATGGGTTTTGGGAAAAAGTATCTTGGTTATACTAGACTGGTCTGCATGTCTCTACATTGTATTGAAAAAACAATGCAAATTAAATAATACCTTGTACTGAGATACTTCGTGTTTTAAGTCTGCCAAAACAATGTGGCGTAAGTTCTTTATCTTATATGCAGGGTCTTCTCGTATATAGCGCTCAAGTACGTATGCTAGGAACACCGAATCAATCATCCGACCATCGTGAGCATTCTGAATTTTGTCGCATGTGTGAGGGCCCTTGCATTTTGCGATCTTCCAGATATTGTCTCCCTTGCAACAAGTCGCACGGACTGACCATGGACAGGAATCATCCTCACAACTCACTATAAGCCTCTCTACGTCTGAATGCTCAGTCTTGAAGCTAAAATTCTCTCGCAATGCGTACCAAGTCAACGCAAATTTTACTGCCAATTTATTGGCGAATACCATCCCTTTCAGTGGCTGCTCCCCAGGCGTCCGACTTGATACTTCCGCTCGCATAACCGGTGATGGATCAAACATATTATCCCAAGTGTTTTTAGTGAACCATTCTGGTGTAGGATCAGGACCTGGGCATGTGTCTCTATTCTCTTCTACAACCACATCTTTGATATGATCAACATCCTCATGTTCACCCATGGTATCTAGGAACTCCTCGAACTCATCCCTAGTAACATCAATATGGGTTGCATCATCAGCAACTCCGTAATCATCTTCATTTTCGAATGTGCCCCCATGCAGCTCATCATGAGATAAATGCTCTCCTTCATGCACTTTATGGTGCCCTGCCTCCTCCTCAGTTGAGTTCACACCAGGAAATGTTTGCCATGGTTCATTGCCATACCCATCTCCTGTGTTCTCTGCACACCCTTGATAAGACTGTAGTGGTATTGACTTGAGGTGCTCATTTGTAGTTCCATCCAAAATAGTATGTTGTGAACCCTCTCCAGCCTCTACTATGGTGGGCTCAACAGTGACATAGAGCTCCGAAGCAACAAATCCTTTCACCACCATTTGTTCAACAACTTCCCACATCATCTTCACTTCGACGCCACACGATAACTGTAGTGACTTGTAGACAACCTAGGTGCCTACAACCAGTTGAGGTGCTCGATACACGATGGAAATGTTATGCCTACACTGGTCTAACCCCATCGCCTTCGATATTCTTCGTTTCAAATTCATAAGGCCTATCCCACGCTTCACCTTAACACATTTTTGCTTTTGGTTTGAGCCTTGGTATGACAACCCATTTAACTCATGATAATACATCTCTCCATCGTAGTACACATAGAAAAAGTGAAAATCCATCACCGACCTGTTATTAACAATATTAAAAGTTGTCATAATCTATAAATAGTTATATATATATATATATATATCTTCATATCTTTTTTTTACTTTGTCAATATTTTTTAAAGTTCAAATTTAAAAAATAAATAAATAAATAAATAAACAATGATAAAAAATAAACTTAAATAAAGAAGAAAAAGTCTCAATTGAAGAGACAAAAATACCACCCCAAAAAAAAAAAGTTTCCTTTCAAAAGTATTAAGCAATAAAATTTGGAAACAATTACATGAAAAATTACTTGATCATAGAAGAATTGAAGAAATAAAGAGCCTGGTGTAGTAGGACCATTGCTGAAATATAAAAGTATTAAAATAGTAGAAGTGTGTTTTTAAGACCAAATTTGTGTAAAAGTGTATTAAACTTGCGTGAATGCTGGAGTTTAAAAATTTTTTTGGCTTCATAGGGACCCACACTCTCACTAAGAGGATGGTAGACTGCAATTGATATATAATAAAAATGATTATTGACTAGTAGTAGTCTTAATGAAAATAATGTTTCACTAATTACGACTTGTCATTTCAGTAAGTTGTGAAATTTATTGTGTTTATAGCATTATTATAAGATTATAATTAAGTCAAATAAGTTTCAAGAGTGCTTATTTAATTAGTCCAATATTTCCACCCTGTTTTGCAGAGCTAGTGTCTTAAAAAAAAAAAAAGGGTTTTTTTAAACAAACATATGAAGCAAGTCCATCAGTTTAAATTAGTTAGAAATTTAGAACTGTTATCAATGTTGCAAGTCCCAAAGGAAAATGCTAAAGCGACAAACTATTTTACAAATTATTAATGTGACAAGTGGTTATTAAAAAATAAAAAAGTAATGTCTATAATGAGTCCAATTGAGAAGAAGTAACAATTTTCCATATCAATAACTTGTAAAAATGTTGTAAAAACCTTTGTGTATGTGGCATTACTTAGTGTAAAATAATAGTTCCTTTCCATTACACAGTTAAATTTCCACTATATATATAGAACCATGTATGTATCAGCAGTTGTACACAGTTAATATTGCAAAACTCATTACATGAAAGTCATGCATAAAAATCTCATACAAACACAATCTAAAAACTCATTGAGGTCATTTAACTCATGCAAAAAAATTTAAAAACTAAGCATTTAACAAATACATCTATGTACTGGTCACAAAAGAATTGACTCACCGGTGGAATGGATAGCACGTTGATTGATGGAGACACCGACACAGCTCAAGGACTTGCAGATGGTGACCAAACAGTCAAGTTTATGTTGATAATGGCTGACTCGCACAGATTAGTGTCTCTGAAGAGCTTTCTACTGAAAATGTCTTAATGCTGATGGGTTGGTATATGGTTAAATGGTACTCGAGCTCAAAGAACTCGAGTACCATTAAGTAGCATTTACTCGCACCGTTGGAGCCAGTTCGTTCGTATGTGTGTAGGTGGGCAATAACTATGGGAGTAGGTACTCGAGTTTCAAGGACTCGAGTACCTTGTTAAAACTACCCAAAGTTCGCAGCTCGCTCAGTGTTTTTTGGCTCAGTGTTTTTTAGAAAATATGTAAGGCAGATTGGTACCCGAGTTTCACATACTCGGGTACTAATCTGCCTTAAGAAAATAAGAAAAACTCAGACGCAAATATTTTACTTGGTTCTCGAGTGTTTTTATAAAATGTCCTGTTTTTTCATTTTTTATAAAATGTCCCTTTTTTTAATTTTTTATAAAATGTCCCTTTTTTATAAACCTACATGCACAGTTTAAGGTGCTTCAATCAATCAGATCAAGGGCCTAACATTGAGAAATTGCTTTGACACCCCCATCATGCTCATTCGGATTGCAAACATTGCTTGCTTTGTGTACATGAGTTTGACATCAGTTTTAAGTTTCAGTTTGTAACTTTTCTATACAACTTTTTAAAACTTCATTTTTGTTGGTTCTTTTTTCTAATTATTTTCAATTTTTTTATAAATATACTGTACCCCACCATCATAAAAACAAATTTAGCAAAAGACCTACATAAACGGTTCCCAAATATAGGTCAGATAACGGTTTGCATGTGTGTATGAGCGAGTAATTTAGAACAAATTCTTTCATGAGCTATATTCAGTTACCAAGCTTGCAAAAAGTTGGTTAGCATTTCTACTTTGAAAGAGAAAAGGGGGAAAGGACTAAGGAGACACATCAATCTACACTATCATACAACATAATCTACATATATAAACACCATTGTTGTATTTTACATTGACAATGGTTAATATACAATCACTGCCGAAGCTTAATTCTTGCCATCTCTAAGGCTGCCTTGGCTGCATTACGTTTTTGCTCCCTTTGATGACAAAGTTTTGTTGCCTCTTCTGCTTCCTGAGATGTAGTCTGCAAACTCTTTTCAGACTCCAACATATCCCTAGAAACCTCACCTACACGAGTCTCTAGCTCCTTAGCACTCATCAATTTGTTTACAAATCCAATGCTAAATAGATCTACAAATTGCACTCTCTTACCTTTTGTCATTTGCAAGGTGGCAAGACTCTTTTCATTACGGTTTGCATCCTTCTTTCCTTCAAAAGATTTAAGAAGTGCCATGTGGTCACTGCATAAGATGTGTATAAGGTTATACAAAATTCTGTCATTATAATCAACATCCTAAAGCTAATATCCAATCCAAAATTTGCACATAGAAACCCACAACTTTGATCTAAAAGTTATTTCAGAACAACAGAAACTAAAAGACAGAAGAAAAACAGAAGCTTTCTTCTCTTTTTCTGTAAAGGTTCCTTTGCCTCCTTTAGCTTGGAACAGTTTGGTAATCTACCATTAAGGCCGAAAAGCTTACAATTTAGAGACATCCTAACCAAAACCCACCTATGTATCTTCACAAAGAGGCTTGAAAGCTTGAGAAAAAAACCCAGCTCCAGCAGCCTCAACACCTAAATTTTCTCCCTCACCTCTTCACCAGCAAAAGATAAACATAATAAAAAATTTCTGTTTTCAATTAAGTCTTTCTGGGCCCCATACCAGTTCCCACTCCAAAATTTTCAAATTCACAAATAATAATAAAAATTTCCAACCAAATTCAAAATTATAAAATCTACAGGGCATTCAATAATCAAATAGAAAATAACAAACTAAATCTGAGTTTCTAGCCAATTATACAACTTCTTAATTGGATGCTTGCATAATAATTCAGCCAAAATACTTTGTATTTCAAACAATTGGATGATTTCTCATGTAGTTCATAAGATGGTTTTTGTCTTCAAGGAGTAGGTGCATAATTACTTATAAAGAGAAATAGAAAAGAGAAAGAATTTGCCTCTAAAAGTTTTATAAAACGCAGCTATAGGCTACCCTCTAGCTGCGTTTCCCAAACCTGGCTAAAGCCTTTGATATGGTTTTGTCTATAGCTGCGTTTATAAAAACGCAGCTATAAACATTTTTTTCCCTTCTTAAATCTCAAATTCCTGCTTAAATTTGCATAAAGAAATACAAAGCAAGTTCCCAACAGATACTTAATAGTTTAAGTTGCTGCCATGTTTCCAGAGCAACTTATCCAAGTACAAAGCTCATCAGTGATTTGATAGTAGATGCAAAAGCTTTAATACTAAATCATGGCTCAGCAATACAGATATGCAAACCTGTCTCACACCCAAGGCAGCTTGCAGTGGAGTCATGGTATCATATGGAACCTGCCAGACAAAGACCTTATATGGACATTTATGACTTTAAATCACTGAAATTGAGCTGTTTTAGAAAGAAAGAGCACATAAGTTGAGGGTTGTTTTAACAAGAGGACATGCCTTGGCTGTCACTAGCTCCCACAGTACTATTGCAAAACTGAACACATCTGCTTTCTGATCATATGGTTGATGGTTTATAACCTTGTGAAAAAGAACAGCATTCCGCAGAAAAATGAGAAGTAAATAAGGAGTTGGCAAATACATCATGTTGCATATGAGTAAAAAAGCTGAAGTACATTAAAAAATGAATATAAAATCAAAGCTATAAGGTCCATTTTTTTTCTTGCAGAGAACGAAATGAAGCAAAATAAGTATATATCATCACTCTAGGAAAGATCTGCATCAGCTTAGGCCACTAAAGCATTAGCAAATACAGCATAAGGAAAATTGCAAAGCAAGCATGCCCGTATACTCACAAATGACATGCCAAGATAATGAAGGAATCCAACATTTTTCTCTTGAAGACATATGTATGTAATTAGTTTGCAGAAAGAGGCACATGTAATTTACAAAGTACCAAAAAAGTAAGCTGAAGACACAACTTCATTCAAGGAATTAATCTTTAAGACTGCAAGAGAAGGAGGTTGGGCGGTGAGGACATGCCAGCAGTGTCTATCAATGCCTACTATAATTATTTTCCCAAAAAAAAAAATGTTACAATAATTTTATTAAAACTCACATCTCTCAATGAATTTATAGTATAAAGGCCTATAAATACTAAATTTTTGTAAATAAAAAGAAAAAGAATGCTAAACCAAGTTCGTATATGAACCATAATCATATCTCCTTCATTGAATTTGGAATATAATCTTCTAATATTAGTTTGAGCCTTGTATATCTCATTCCTAAGTGCAACAATTCTTCTTAAGTTATCGTGAATTTCCTATGTGTGACTAGCAAATGTTTCAAGTTTGACACTTAATCTTGTAGTTGGAATAAAAAGAAAAGTAGTTCAAAGAATAAAATACGACTCATGGGCCTTTGGTACAGCCAAATCCCAAGAATCTAGAAATTATCAAATTACCCTGACTTTAATAAAGATTGATTAAAACTAAACAAAAAACAACATTACTTAGATAAACAATAAAATAAGACTCTTCAATTTAGGCTAGCTAAGCAAGATCCCAAGAGTCCAAAACACTCCATATTTTATCGCTTGAACATTAGAACCAACTTTTTGCCTTTTATAATTCTTCAAAAGGAGCTGCCATTCACGTTCCACTCATTAAATCATCTTAACCATGATATTGAATTTATCATTATAATCATGGTAATTTTCTAGTATAGTAGAGTCTACTTAGAAGAAAATTGCAAGGATATATTATTAACACAAACATTTAGTCATGTTCATTCCCAATTAGCAAAATAACTATAGACAGACCAAAAAAATGAAGAGCCATTTCTTGTTGACTTGTCGAACAGCCATTTCTACAAAAGCTGTTGGATGCATTGAAAAACTTCACACAGTCAATTCAACAAACAGATAGCAATCAATCAAAATTGCTTGAGGATGAAACAGAAAAACAATACCTTGTTGGAGCTGGAGTGGGTTTGATTGATTTTGGTGAAAACCCAGGTAGGGGAAAGGTATAAATTGTGGTTGGAAGTAGTTCTAGGGGCTTCAAAGAAGCCCTACAATCAAAGCAATACAGAAAATAGAGCGCCATTGAAGAGGAAGATGATTCTTTACTGTTTGTGGAGCAAAGCAAGAAGCATTTCATCAAACACATAATTTGCATTACAAACCACAAAAACATAACAGAAATAGAAAATAAAGACAAACCCAAAACAAATCAATGAAAATACAACGAAACAAAACGCACAAACAAACGAACAAAACCCCAACAAAACCCATAATAAATCAAATGAACCCAAGCAAACCCACAGAAAAAAAATATATATATATATATATATATATTCAAATGAAACCCACATCCCAGAGCCTATATGCATTAAGATTGAGTAGAAATAGAGAAATAGAGAGGTCAACGAAGAAGACAAAAGTTAGAGTGATGTACCTTTGTTGCCATGAGAAATAGAGAAAGAAGAAGAGCTTGTGGTGCCGAAGAAGAGGGCGAGACCGAGAGCGCGAGACCGAGAGCGAGACTGAGAGGGAGATTGACAACGTGTGGGAGATTGAGAGGGAGATAGCGAGATTGAGAGGGAGATTTGAGAGGGAGAGAGCGAGATTGAGAGGGAGATAGCGAGATTGAGAGGGAGATTTGAGATTGAGAAAGTGATAGATGAGGGAGTAATGGTTTAAGTGTGGGTAATTGGGGTTTTGGTGTTCTGGTATTCTGAGAGTGAGAAGTGAGTGAGAAATGGAAATGGTTTAGGTATTAGAAATAAAAATGAGTTTAAGTGGACCTGGGAAATTTTTTTAAACAGTACTCGAGCTTCCCAAGCTCGAGTACTGTATTGAATTTTTTAAATCCAATTGCTACAAGCAATTGGCGCCAATACAGATTAATACCCGAGTTTAGTGAACTCGGGTATCTCATTGAACAGTACTCGAGCTCAGGAAGCTCGAGTACTGTTTGGACTTCTTGAATCAGCTGTCATGTCAGCGTGCCACGGTGGAAGTAAAAAACATAATACTCGAGTTCACCAAACTCGAGTACTTAAAAAGGTGGCAGATCTCCAATTATTTCCGAAACAGTGTTTTTTGGCAAAATATTACGAAAATTGATGGTAATGGACCATTTTGGCCAAAAAATTATCATGTTTTTTCCAAACAAACTTGAGGCCGACAAAGTCATGACCCATTTTGACTTTAAGCCCATTGGCAAATTAAAAGGCGTCCAAATATTTCAAAACTTAGGACCTAAGGTATAAGTGGGCCTACCAAAAACCAATAATAATAAAGGTATAAGTGGGTCATGGGCTTCGTAAAGTGATTGTGGTGAACTCTTTTTCTTTTTCTTTTTTTTTTTTTTTTTTTTTTTTGAGAAAAAAATAAATTTTATTGGAATAAATCCAATTGCAATTTAACATCCAAATTACTAGGTGGAAATTCTACTCATACATTCGTGTCTACAAATAAAATTGTTCTCTTAGCCAAGGCATGAGTTAACCTATTTTCTTCCGGACGAACATGGCTGAACTTGCAAAGCCGAAGAGGAGCACCTAAACTCTTACATTCATCAGTCACATGACCAAATAATGTGCAGCATTTCCTCAACTCAGGGCAGTGATGATCCTTTAACAATCCCCTCTATCTCTACATTGAACAAGCTTAGCTCCTTAGCGAATAAAACTGCACGACGAGCTGCCATAGCCTCTGCCAACTCCACAGATTGAATAAGGGGAATTTTTTGACTTAGAGCAACAATTATTTGACCCATATGATCACAGAACACCATTCCAATACCAGCATAACCCGAAGCATCAAAGAAAGCCGCATCAAAATTACCCTTGTAAATCTGCTCAGACGGCGGAGACCAGTGAGCCTAAGCACGCCTGGGAATAGCCCGAGATGGCTATTGATTCGTGTCAAGATGCTCCATTACATATTCCTTCGCTCAACTTCCCAACTCGTGTAGACTCCAAGATGGCTGCTTCTCTTTAAGCTGATTCCGACGTTGCCACAAGCTCCACGCTATGGTGAAGAACAAGGCAACCCAAAACTGAGAGCACCTATGCATCACCCCCTCAAGCAAGTTGACATAAGTCCTATATTGTTTCTAGAATAAAGGTGCAAAGCCCGGATCAGATTTCCACACAAACTAAACTTGATCACACAACCAGAGACTGTGCAGTAACGTCTCCTGATGCCCATCGCACTGGTCGCAGGTTTCATCAATAGTGATGTGTCGAGCTCGCAAGTTTTCCTTCATCGGAATCAAGTCTTTTGCTGCACGCCAATTAAGTGTCTAATCTTATTAGAAGCCCGTATTTTCCAGATTTTTTTCCACAAGCTCTGTTCCCCTGTACCCATGGAAGAACTTGGAGAATTGCTTACTTTTGTCGATGCCAGAAAGCGAAATGCACTCCTAACACCGTAGGTACCATCCACTGTCAAAGGCCAGGCAAAAAGTTCCTCATCACGGCCCTTACCAACCTGAATCCGACTCACCAACTCAGCTTCCCAAGGATAGAACGATTCTTCTAGTTTGCCAAGATCCCATATCCTTGTGTTCAGGTAAAACAACTCACTAACCCGAGTTATGGTGGACCCATCTTGTGGAGATATAATTTTTTTATAGGTTGGGTCCAGGAGCCATCTTTGCTTCCACACTTCAATCTCATGCCCACTACCTACTCTCCAAATAGCACACTTCTCTATAACCTCCTGAGCCAGCAAAATACTCTGCCATGCATAAGAGCATTTTTTAGGAATAGGGGCTTCCAAAAGACTCCCATGAGGAAAATACTTCACACTAAAAACCTTTTAAAGCAATGTATCATTTTGGTGAATTAATCTCCACACCTATTTGGCCAATAAAGCATTGTTGAATTTTTGGATGTCTCTAAAGCCCATCCCACCAACCGAGTTTGATAAGCACAAAGAGCTCCATTTCACCAAATGGATCTTTTTTGAATCACCATGACCCCACCAAAACTTATGGATCATTGTTTCAATTTCCTTACACATGCTAACTAGCATTTTAAAAACACTAATCGAGTAAGCAGGAATGGATTAGATGACTGCCTTGATCATGACCTCCTTCCCAACTTGTGACAAAAGCTTTTCCTTCCAACCTTGCATTCTTGCCCATGTGTGCTCCTTCGCATTGGTAAAGCAAGCTTTCTTCTCTTTGCCAATAAAAGAAAGAAGTCCCAAATATTTTTCATAGTATTGTATAGCTGGTACATTAAGAACCTCTTTGAAAACATCATGTGTCTGTGCATTAGTATTCTTGCTAAAAAATAGAGTAGTTTTTTCCTTGTTTATAATCTGACCCAATGCCACCTCATAATAATTCAACAACGTTTGAATTTTATGGCATTCCTCCAAAGTAGATTTGCAAAAGATAAGACAATCATCTACAAAAAATAGGTGAGTAAGTTCAGGCCCATTCCTACATAGGAAAAACCCCCCTCAATGTCTCCCTCCATGGCTACCCTCCTAAAGATGGCATTCAACCCTTTTGCACAGAGCAAAAATAAATAAGGAGAGAGGGGGTCACCCTGCCTCAACCCCCTAAAGGGGGAAATCAGACCCTTTGGCTCCTCATTTACAAGGATGGAATAAGAAACTGTGCATATACACTTCATAATCAAAGCCAACCAAGAAGCTTGGAAACCCATCTTTAAGAGTATTTTTTCAAGAAAAATCCACTCCACATGGTCATAGGCCTTACTCATATCCAACTTTAAAGCCATAAAACCCTTTTTTCCTGTGCAATTAGTCTTCATATGATGCAAAGATTCAAAAGCTATTAAGATGTTGTCAATAATCAATCTATCAATAGTAAAAGCACTTTGAGTTTCTGAGATAATAGAATTAATCATAGGCTTAAGGCAATTGGCAATCTTCTTACTTACAATATTATAAATCACATTACATAAACTAATAAGCCAGAAATCAGTAACTTTTTCCAGATTATGAACCTTTGGAATCAAAGTGATGAAAGTATGATTTATAGATTTCAAGATAACATTCGAGTTTAAGCTTGACAAAATTGTCTATGGGGGCAACGATTTCCTCCTTAGGAAAGGGGAGTACGCCTCAGCCGAGTGGACCGGGGCGAAGAAGGAAATGGAGTCGCCACCTAGATTAGGTCTAGGAACTATAAATATAGCGTTCTTTGTGGAAGGAATGGTCTACTACTAAAACATGTGTCTAGAGTTTAGGTATGGGGATGGGAAAGTGTTAGGCACCCAACCCCACCCGACCAGTGGATCAGCCTCCACTCATTGTATTCCAAATCCTAATCCCATCAAATGGTCCTCTAATATGTTATTCTAAGCTCACACACATACTAAGATACATCTAGCAATCAACATGGCATCTATCCCACACTCATCTATAGCATAAAACCCTACCATTCATCTAGCAATATATATCCAAGGGAAGCAAGCACATCACAAGGCAGTAGCATCAACAAATTATTTAGTCAAGCATATTCAATCATTCAAACCTAGCATCATGGTATTCATCAATCAAGGAAACCAATCATCATATTCAGATATGCATGTTCATATTCAGATGCATGACTTACCTTCACTTATCTCGTTGTACCATAGCACCTCAACCACCTATGCATCAATGCATGTTCATGTTCATATGCATGTTCATGTGGTTCATCAAGGTTACAAAACCTAATCATCAATTCAACAATCAAAGCATATGAAATGTGTTATTCTACTGACCCCAATGCTAAACATGTGAAAACTATATTCAACAAGACCTAAACATATGATTAAAATAAAACAAAACAAATAAAAAATCAAGAACCCAAAATCTGCGTTTCTGGGCGCGAGGATGTGTATGCGTACATAAGTATGCGCACGCGTACTGCCTAGAAACACAGTTTTAAAGCAAGCAACAAACAACAATCAAACAAAACCTAGCATGCTTCTAATATATAACCAAACAACCTAAACTAACAACAAAGATATCAAAGATCAAAAAATAAAGATTAAAAAAATATATATAAATAAATAAAAATATATTCCTAAACATGCATTGGATCTAACAACAAACAACAACAACACTTTACACATCAAAACTTGTTCAACAATATATCCAATCATTCACTTCTCCAATCAAAACATGATAAGACACAACAAAACAAAATTAAACAAAGCCAAACATATTTCTAAGCATTCATAACATATAAATCAAATTAAGACAAAAAGAACACAAGTTATAAAACCCTAAATTAAGGAAGAGTCATGAATAGATACTCACCTTGCTTATGGAACACAACTTGGTTGATATTTTAACCGGCCCCTCGGTGCCTACACAATCAAATTGAATGATAATCAAGAGAATCAAAATATTCAATAGTTCATAGGTAATTATAACTCAAAATAAAAAGATGTTCTTGAAAAGATTGTTTGAAAAATGTTTTGAAAAAAATTAGAAAATAGTTTTTGTCCTAATGAGTAATAGAGAGAGGTTTTGGAAAGCCAAAAACATGCTCAATGATGTGTGTGCAGAAAGTTCAAAGTTAGAAAATGGTTTTGGAAGATTTTAGATGAAAATTCAACTCTCTCTTGCTAGGGCTTGAGCTTGGAGGCATAAGGTTGTATTTATATGTTTAAACTAGGGTTTTCAGACTCATTTAGAGGGTTTTGGACATTCCAAAGGGTCTAAGGGCTGGGACTACAAACACAATGAGGGGAGTCGCCACCTATTTTTTACAATAGTCTAGGAACCATATATATAGCTTCCTCCCAAGGATTGACCTATTTTGATCTTACTACCAAAGATATGGGTTCGAAGTTTAGGTACGGTCTTAGGAAGGTGTTAGGCACCCAAAACTGCCTAAGCCTAAGGTTGGCTTCCTCTCATTGTGTCTTATGTCTTAATCTCATTAAAGGCATACTCAATATTGTTATTCTAAACTCACACACACACACTAGCATTCATCTAACAATCAAAATGGCATTAAACATCCCTAACCATACATCTATCATGCTTGTCATCACATCACAAACCCTATAATACATCTAATCATGCATATCATCACATCATAAACCCTAACATTCATCTAGCATGGTAAACATATCATCTAAAACAAGGCAGCAGCAAATCATATCATCAATCAAAGCATGGCGTTCAAATTTGCATATATATGTTTAACAAAAGAAGATAAAACCCATCTAACAAACAAATGCATGTTCATGTGCATGCATGACTTACCTTACTTACCTTGCTGTATCTCAACACTTATGGCATCAATGAATGGGCATTTGAATGAATGTTTATGGCATCAAAGCAAGAAATACAAAGAAAACCCTAATCTTAGCATGTTAAAGGAAAACAAGTTATTAAACAGAGGAACAGAGACTTGAAAGCATAAAAAAGGGAACCAAACAGAGACATATTATGTAAAATAAAGGAATAAACAGAAATAGAAAACTCAAAATTAGGGTTTCTAAGCACGAGTATGCGTGCGCATACATAGGGCTACCTATGCTAATAAGTTGTATGCATACGCATTCTACGAGCCTGCGTACGCATGCAAGAAACATAAGCACACAGCCACACCCTAAACCCTAACCCAGAAACATAATCACAAAAAAACAAAGCAAAGCTTTAAAACCATAAATCTAACAACCTAACATGCTTCTAAGATAGAAGACAAACTAAACCTAAACTAAACAAATATATATAAGCATAAGTAAAGCAAAGAAACAGATTAAAACATAAAAGAAAAAGCATAAATGAAAAGAAAAAGTTAGAACTTAATACCTCAAACAAGAAGCTTTTCTAGCTTGATTTTGACTGTTCCTCTCAGTCAAATCTATTCACAATCAATAAAAATTAATTAGTAAACTTCAAAACTCAAAGATTAAGGCCAAAAAAGGCCCCAATCAAATAAAATTAACTTGATGATGTTTTGTGAAAAACTTCCTCTTTGATTCACTATTTCGAGTAAACCTTAGGTTTTCCCTTAGGATTTTCCCTGTCCCATTTTGAAAATATACCATGTAAGGCTATTTATATTATGAAAGCGAGGGTTTGGAACGACTCCTAGACGATGTGAGATTCGTTCCAAACTCCAGTCTTTAATGCTAAAAACTTACCTTTCATAGGTTTTTGAAACCCTACCTATGTGCATAGGCTCATACCTACGTACACAGGCTTTGAGGCTACATACGCAAGTTTATGCTTGCGTACGTAGGCCGAGGGTTTTTTTTTTTTTTTGCCTTTATTTTCCAAAAATAGGTTTATTTGCTCATAAAAATTTGTATTTTCCTTTTTTATACCTCTCAAGTCAATTTGTAATCTGATTGGGCCCTAAACCAATCTTGGGCCTTAGAATTTTAGCATCATTAGGGAACGGAGCCGGAGCCGTAAGGGGTACAAAATGCAGTGTCTACAGGGCCTCATCAAAAAGGGAGGCTTTAGGCCCTAAAAACTGAAGTTATAAGGTTTTGTAACGGGCCATGCGTATGCAGGTTTGTGCATGCGTATGAATGCATTCTTCTTGCATATGCATGCATCCCTAGAAACCCTAATTCTGACAACTTTAATAGTCCAACTTTAAATGGTTATAATTCACTCAATTTAAGTCCAAATTAGGTAAACTTTATATTCAAATTGAAGCTCAGGATATCTACTTTCCAATGAAATAAACTTCACTCAAAAATTTTATATGCATAAAAATTTATGGTAAAAAAAATGAGTAAAGGTCATTTTTCATCATCGTTTTCAAAACAATTTGAGCACTTTTGAGTTATGATTACTTCCAAACTATCAAAATAACTTCAATTACCTTTTATAGACATGTCAAGCTCATCATTGGGACCGTGAACTAAAGTTTATTAACTAGTTACAAAATTAGGTGTCTACACCGCTTGATGGACATTCACTCCAACATCATACCAATATGTTTGATAAAATAAAGGTAGCAAATCATCCGGCCCTGGAGCCTTAAATGGGCCATTTCCTTGATAGAAACATCCACTTCCTCTAAGTATATGGTCGACCCAAATCTATCCTCATCTCCTCGGTCACTACCGCATCAACCCCATTCAAAATACGGTCAAAATCATGAGGATGTGAGGAGGAGAATAACTTAGAGTAGTATTCATTCAGCAAACCCAAGAAGGTATCCTCATCTTCATGCCAAACTCCATTATCATCCTTCAAACCCTTGATAAAGTTTGTCCTCTTCCTTTGAGTGGTTGGCCCATGAAAAAATTTTGTGCTCTTATCCTTACTTTGCAACCATTGAATCTGAGAGCGCTGATGCCACATCTTCTCTTCCTTATCATACAAAACTGACAACTCAAATTTGATCTGAACCACCTCTGTTTAGCTCCCAAATCTAACCGAATCTTCCTCTGCCCTTCACAATTAATCCTTTAGCTTCTTTATATTGTTCTGCACACTTCCAAAATGGTCTCGATTCCAAGCTTTTAACATCTTTTTACACTTCTTCAAAATTTTTATGGCAATAAACATAGGTGCACCCTCAACATTACAATCCCATGCTTTTGTGACAATATCTCTACAACCCAGATCTGTCAACCACATAGCCTCAAACCTAAACGGTTTTCTTCTCCATCTCTGACTTTCTCCATTTGAATCTAGAACTAAGATAATCAGGCGATGATTTGAGTTAAAGCAATGCAGGTGTCAAATTCTAGCCGTGGGATATCTTAACAACCATTCATAATTTGCCACTCCCCGATCTAACTTCTACCGAATCAATTCATTTCTTCGTCGACTATGCCAAGTAAAATTCGGCCCTAAATACCCTAGGTCCACAAAACCACACTAATCTAAAACATCTCTAAACAATTGCATCTGATTATGTGCTCTTAGAGCACCACCCTTTTTATCTTTCAGCTCTAGAAGTTCATTGAAGTCTCCAAAACAACACTAAGGTAGTTTTGGTTCTAAGTTAAGCATACAAAGCATATTCCATCCTTAAGTCCTACGATTAGTATCTGGCTCTCCATAAAACCCAGTTAAACACCAAGCATTCACTAAATCCCCATCCATAATTGAGTCAATGTGGTATTTTGAGAAATTGTCCACCCAAACCTTTATACCTCATTTCCAAAGCAATGCTAATCCACCACCCCGACCATCATTCAAGACAATTCTCCTTTATCCTAACCATCTGTCCCTTATCTGACCATGTCTCAGACAAAAACACAAACATTGGATCTTATGCTTGTACAATATCAACAAGCTTCTGAACTATAAGCTGGTTCCCAAGCCCCCTGCAGTTCCATGCTAAGAGTTTCATTATTGTCGGTGGGGCTAATCACCAGCCTCTACTGATTAATTAACCTCACGAATTGCTCTCCTTTTTTTGTTGCATTCTGCATCCTCCATCTCCTTATCAGATTCTCGAGTCACCCTTTTCATTAACAACAACCCTTGCTCCTTCTTGGTTTTCCTTGAGGCCCTCTGCTTATAAGCAACTTTTGAACCAATGGCCTGGGTAGGTTCAGACATGCTTCCCATTGTAAACAGAGAATTTAAGCCACTATGAACAAAAACTTTTCAGGAATTACGTCGAACCAGCTACCTTTGAACCCAATGAAACCCGACTCAAATCAGTACTCAAGTATAGCACATCCGCTGAAACTCCACCCTCAATCTGATCAAACTTTCTTAAGTCCCTATCAATGAGTTCCAATTGTTCCTGTGAGGATTAGACTGAATTACCTCCATTGATGAAACCTACTTCCAATTGATTAGGTGCAACCTCTAGTGCATGTGATAGCTTCGGATCAAGACCCACTGGTTCAATGCTCACCTCACGGCTCTGCAACATATCACCTATAATAGCAGCTTCCCTAGTCTCACCTCGCTTTGTCCCAATCACATCCTGACCCATGATAGTGTCTGTCATCGAGTCTAAAGCCAATAGAGAAGCTTTTTCCTTGTCCACCTCTGATTCATCATTATCCGAGGTTGTGGAGATATCATTCTCTTTGGCCTCCTCCTCAAAACCAGCAACCCGAATGACTATATCTTGTGAAGGATTCAGAGTGCTTGCCCTTAGCCACAAGCTGAATTTTTGCTTAACTTCATGCTCATTCCCTCTCTTCTTTAACCTTGATGGGCAATCCTTGTCGTGGTGAATGATCCTACCACACTAGTAGCAAATATTTAGGAGTCTTTCATACTTAAAATTAACCCAACTCGCCGAGCCATCTCTCCTTACAATCTTCCTACCTCTTAAGAAATTGCACCCTTCTCCATCTCCCACTTCAATCTCACTTTCATCAACCATGCCTACCACCGATGCAACTTCCTTTGCTACAGCCAACAAGAAATTACCAATAGGCAGATTATGCACTTGCACCTAAAACTAGTCCTATCAAAAATCAGGTTTCTCACATCAGTGTGCCTTGACACTCTTTTAGGCAGTGGCGGAGCCACACACAAGGGTGGGGGGACCAAAGCCCCCCCAAAATTTAAAAAAATTAATTTATAGTATGTATATTATTTACATTTTAAAAAATGTAGCATGTAAAAATTGAAGTTAGCCCCCCCAAACTTTGAGTCATTTCAATGGTGCTCTTAAAAGAAAAAGAAATTATACGAAAATCATATAATTTAAGAGGTTTAACAAATTAAACTATGTAGAAAATGATAAATTTTTGTACATGTCTAATAGAAGAAATACATGACTTTTATATACTCATTAAAATTTAGAAGATGATAAATTTTCTTAGTAAATTAATTTATATTTGTGTGTGTGTGTGTAAAGGATTGTCTTAACTAATATATTAACATCACAACTTGGCCCCCACAAACCAAAAATTCTGGCTCTGCCCCTTCTTTTAAGGGCCACTAGATTATTATAAAAGACCAAGGCTCTCCCTTCAAAACTCGTTCCACATCTGACAAATCCTTGAATTCGAAAAAAAATCCTATGATTCCCCATGTATCGTACTTCAAACCCCTTTCGTGTATGCCACAATAGTTTGAACGTACGCGCAATGGACTCCATATTTAGCACTCGACTAGTGAAGAAACGGGCTGCCAAGAAGTTTCCTCCTTCAATCTCATCCCCCTGGACCAAGTACTGGTTTTCCTCATGCTCCGATAACAAGAACTTCTCCCACTTCTCAGACAGAGACTCCATGATTAACTTACGTATCACCAATGACGTTCCTTGATCAGAAAGCAAGAAAACCCCAATCCCAATCACTAAGGTGGGCACTGACTTTCACTGGCTGCTAGGGTTTACAAAAACCCTAGGTCAGGAAAACTTGTGGTGAACTATTTATCTCCTAAGACTTGATTCTTTTTTAGAAAAGGTTTTTCATGGCAAGCCTTAAAGGAAACAATAGGCTAATCATCATGGGTCCAAGGGGAGGGCATTCAAAAATCATTTATAAAAAAATTTTAAAAGATGAAATTATTTCCAAAAAAAGTAAATTTTTTATTTCTTTAGGTTATCGCCTCAGGGTGTTTTTCTTCAAGAAATTTTTGTTGTAGGGCATAGGGTCCCTTACTACCTTCTCCCATAAAAACAAAAAACAAAAAATATTTTCTCTCCTCTATGAGTCATTTCTTTAGCATGTTTTCCAATAGAAAAAGAAAAAGGCAATTTCTTTTAGAATTTCTCCAAATAAAAAAATAAAAAAGAAAAAGAAAAAATTATGTTCCTTAGATCATTCCTTCAAGGTGTTTCAATAAAAGAATCTTTTAGGTTATTTCCCCTTAGACTTCCTTTTTCTTATACCCTTTCCCTCGAAATTAGTTTATCTCAAAACTAGTGTAAAGAGAAACTCTTCAAACTCCTTTTATATCTTTTTATTAGATGTGAATTTTGAAAAACTAACCATTTGATTGCATGTTCTTATTATATCCTCTGTGCTTACAAAAAATTTAAAAAAAAAATCAAAGATCAATAATTATGTCACTAATCAAATGTTTAAATTTCAAGTTTTTGTAGTCTAAAAGTATGTATAAAAAATAAGTTTATTGATTGAATAACAAATAATAACCGATTTGAATAAAATTTCACATGTATGCTAAGACCATAAAGAATATATAATTTAACAGTTAGATTTTCAAAATTCACATTTATTTAAAATATGTAAGAGATTAGATTTTCAAAATTCACATTTATTTAAAATATGTAAGAGAAGTTTTTTTTTTTTTTTTTTTTACTGTTAAATTTTCAAAATTCACATTTATTCAAAATATGTAAGAGAAGTTCTTTAAAAAAAATAAAAATAAAAAAACCTCTATTTCGAGTTATGAGCTTAGGACTATTTTCTTGTATCGGTCTTTCTCCTTTTTCCACTCCTAAAAATAAAATAAAAAATTTCTCTGCTTTCCCTAAAATAAAAATTTTCCTGAATTATTTCTTCCTAAAGCATTTTTCTTCCCCATTTTAATTTCCAAAGAAATGGTCTCATGATGCCAAGATCTATTTTAAACTTGGGAGGTGGACATATCAATTGGCATGAGAAGAGGCATTGAATTATGTGTACAGAAGAGCCACCAACTTGTAATGACAGAAACGAGTGATAAGTGACGGGGATGGGAGAAAGTGTGATCTGCCACTTTCTTCAACCATGCTCCACAAAATGTTGAAAATATGTCAACCCAAGTTTATAGGGATGCCTCGAATCAAATCATTAAGAAAGAACGCTTGACCAAGGTTGAATTTAGAGGGGTCATTAGACGGATATAGATTTGGAACCCTCTCCATAGACATAATCTGATGAACTGGAGAGAATTGAGAAGTGGAGATGGAGGTGGAACCCGAAATCATATGACCACCAAGTTTTAAACACACAGACGGAAGATCAGCAACATTTTGAGAGAAATAAGGACTATTGTCGGCATGGGAAATCTAAGGAAGGTCAAACATGGAGGCAATGGGGTGAGGAGTGATGATGTAACAAGTTCCTTGAAGAAATGTCTGCAAGCAATTGTCTTGACGATGCAAGTTGCAATAGAACTCAATAACAAGCTCTTCAACAGGACATTTGTGATCAAGAATAATAGAGTCCCAATCTATCTGAGAAAACATGAGGTGTGAGGGAGTATCATGAAATGTTCTCTAATCAACTCTTCTTTCAGAAACAATGTTAGCATATTTTACTTCTTGAATCATCAAAATGGGTCCAAAATCATCACTAAAGTCAATGTGATCAAGGGATGGACTGATTTCCCTTTGACTCCTAGTCCTGTTGCTTCGAGTGGAAGAGGACTCGATTGCTTTGTGTTTTCCTCTGTCATTTCATTGAGGGGGGAGTAGGTTTGGGAGCCACTGCAAAGCAAACACCACAACACCAAAACATGATACTGCTTGCTCACTTCCAAGTGCAAGCCATCATAGCAATATAATTCTCGGAGTACCAAGGTCGAACCATAAGGAATAGGATAGATTCAAAGACAATACAATTAAACAACAATTTGGGTGAAGAAGAAAAGTACTTTTGCTTGGTGATTTTTAACAAGAATAACAATAAAAACTTATTTAAATCAATAATGTAAATACCAGGGCATTAGGGTGTTTCCCTATATTGATATGAAATTCTTGTGATCTAAGAAAATATATATTTCATAATTGATTGTTCTTATACAATTAAAAACTTATGATTTAGTTGAACTGAGACAATTCAAGAACGCATAATAACCTAGATTAATAATGTGGTTAGAAAAGTTTTCAGAAAAACTCATTCACTTTAAAACCTGATTTCTATTTGAAACTTTAGAAATTCATCTAAACAATAAGAAAAACATGATTGAACTTATTGAGAGTATGGAAGAACTAATACATCAAAAAAAAAATCTAATTGAACAATCAAATATGTTGTTGATAAAATCCTAGAAAGAATCACATTGAATATTCATACCGTATAGAAAAAACATAACCCCTAGCCCTAGCAAAGAGTTTAGGCTACCATTAGAGAAAGGAAAATACAAGGTTTTCTTTGCCAAATTCGTTCTACACAGCCTCCCTTCAAAACCCTAATGTCCAAGTGTCCAAAGAAAATAAAACTTTTACTATTTTAATTTTCGTCCAGATTTACAGCAGTAACTTGTGAGTTAATTTCGGCCTTCAAAAATTGTGAATTTTGAAAAACTCAAACTGAAAAGTTGTAGATATTTAAGTCAAGGTTCCAACCCATCTAGCATTGTGTCAATTGGAGTTTTTAGAAGAGAGATACACCCAAAATACTAATCAGTGCTCAAATCTGATTTTTCCTTTTCAGATTCTGCCTCTTTGATTTCTTTCCTTATTTGAAACTTCCAAACATGGTAGACGACCCAAGCACTCTAAGTGCACCTCTTTAGACATTTAAGTATGGTCCTTTAGCTCCTCTTTAATTCTAGTTTGGCCTCCATTCTCTCACAGACTCTTGTAAACTCATTTTTTCACATGATTTCCTAAAAGTAGAAAATTAAACGCAATGAATGACATCTTATTCAAGAAATTATGTAAAGATAAATAACAGGGACTAATGCAAATCATGGTTTAATTATACAAATTAAGTATAATAAGGAGATAACGCCCACTTAAATATATAACAAGTATATATTTTAAGGCGTTATCAGATACGCAAACTACAAGAGTTAGAAACAAATACAAAGGAAAGCAAAAGGTATAACCTAGAGACAAACACCACACACCAAAGGCACATAAGGCATAGGTACAAATACGACGATAAGTACCCAACGATGGTTTAACACAACCATTATGCAAAAAAGTGATCAACAATTAAAACTTATGTCTCACAATGAGGTTTAATCTCTAGAAGTAATTCAAATTGATGAAAATATCACACAAAAATAAACATGTTATCAAAACAAGAACATATGAAAAACATGCCTAAATACAAACATAAAAGATCACAAACGACCAACACAACCAAACGAAACACATAGATAAACACAATATATAAGAAAAGAAACATAAAGAACTACAAAAACAATCATATAGTAAAAACAAACCTAAACACAAACAAAAACTTAAAACCAAGAGAAAAAGAGACTTTTTTCAAGACAAAAACTTACTTGATTTGAGTTTGGAAAGAGAAAGATGTGAGAGGGCTTGTTGTAGACACCTCATTTTATACCCGGTTAATAACCTTTAGTCCCCGGTCCCAATTATGAGCTTGATATGTCAAAAGAGGGTAATTGAACTTATTTTGATAGTTTGGAAGTATGCACAACTCAAAAGTGCTCCAAATCACTTTGAAAACAATACTGAAAAATGACATTTGCTCACCATTTTGATCATAACTTTTTAACCACAAATAATTTTTGTGTGAGATTTATTGCATTAGAAATTCAACATCTTGGACTTCAATTTGAACATTAGATTTCATAATTTAGATTTCAATTTTTTGGATTTTGGCATTTGTTTTGATGCATGAATCAAGGTCGAACAAAATATGGTATCGACAGCTGCCATCCCTTCAAAATGATAGACTCCAATTATCTTTGCCTGAAGCTCTTAATGAAGCTCATGTTGCTGGTCTCATTGATCCGATGACCAAACATTGGGATTTATCTCATCTTAATTATATGTTGCTTCCCCACAAGGTTAGCTCTATTTTGTTAATCCACTTTCTAAGAATCAGGTCGCAAATAAAGTCTTTTGGCCTTTATGTGAATCGGGTTTTTACTCAATCAAATTGGGGTATCAATTGTTAGTTGATGAGCACTTGAATTTAGTTGTTGGTGTGCTACCTCTCAGCCAAGCAGAAGTGCTATCGCTTAGCCAAGCTGAACGGAAGAATATTTGGAGTTTGTGAATGCCAAATAAGGTGTGAAATTTTGTTTAGAGAGCTTGCAAAAATTATATACCTATGAAGACAAATCTGGTTAGAAGAAAGGTATTTACTGAAGATGTTTGTGATTACTATCATCAATTTTCTGAAGATACAATGCATGCACTTTGGCAATGTCCTTGTCTCTCACCTATCTGGGATTCAATTTCTATGTGGGATTTCCAAAAAACCTCTATTTTCAACAATTTTGGGGACTTATTCAAGTTTATCATTGATAGAGGGAAGAATTTAGAGGTTTTTGTTGTTCTGGTGTTTACAATCTGGAATAGAATAATTCTTCTTCATGCGTCGGATAAGTCTTTTCCCATCACTCAAGTTCTACCCAATACAGTTTAGGCTCATGTAGATTTTCTTCGTATTCTCCTTGATGATTTGCCAACTCTCAATCCTAGTGTTTCATCTAGAGCTATGTGGATTCCTTCTCCTCACCCGATGTTCAAAGTCAACTTTGATGAACGGTTTTCAGACCTGGACTGCTCATAGAACCGTAACAAAGAAAGGTTCAAGGTTTTTGAGGTCATACTTGGGTCCAATCGAGGTCAGGATGTATGTGTCATACCTAATTCCATAAAAAAAAAATTTTGGAGCAGAAACATTAGTAGGCTTTATTTGGCAAAACTACACTATTGGTCCCTGAAGTTTACCTTGTAAGCGCAATTGGTCCCTCAAGTTTCAAGTGCATGTTATTAGTCTCTCAAATTTAAAAAGTGAGCACAATTGGTCCTTCTATTAATGGTGTTAGTCTTAGTGCCTATGTGGCTAACAGAAAAATGACGTGACAAAATTTAGGTGATGTGGCATCAATGTCTTTCATTAAAAATCCCACGACTTGGTCAAAAAATCATTCAACCGTCTTGCAACTAGTTAACAAACAGGTATTTTCAAATCAAAGAAAAGAATGCTACCCTTAATATGAAAAACAAGAGAGAGAGACACGAAATCCACAATCAGTGCCATCCTTCTCTAGAAATTTTTGGGTCCACACGCAAAGGTTCCACGGTTTCTTCTCTCAATAGCTAGCCCACTATTCTTTCGGAATGTTAGACTAAAATGTTATTCAAAGATGGAACTGTTCAAAGCCGAAGGATTATAAAGTACAAAAGGTGTTGAAGTTAAATGCTACAATTGTACTCGCTTGCAATTGTGATATTATATCCATTTTTTCATTAACCCATAACCCTATGCCCTATAACTATAATCAATTTTTTTCAAAATATGCACTCAAATTGGAGTCTTTTGGATAAATATTGCCAAAATTAAAACATATTTACGTTATAGGTACTGTTTGAAATTATTTGTGAAAATGAGGAGAGAGGTTGAATTTCGGCAACAATGTTGTCAAAATTCAACAAAAAGTAGGAGAGAGAATGAGAAAAATGAGGAAAGAGAAAAGCCTAATGTCATGAACAGTAAATCTTGAATTTTGGCAACAGTGTTGCCGAAATTCATCTGCCCAAATTTCCTATGCTGCCCGGACATGTGAGAAGTGCAATAATGAGTGGGTACCCAAAACAAAAATGGTAATTTTGGCAATGGTTGTAGCCTTAGGCTACAAACTCACTCAATAAAATAAATATTACTACATATTTAGAAAATCTTACCGTTGAATTACATGTTCTTTACATTCTTAATGCACATGTCAACTTTTGTGTCAATCGGATATCATTTACTATATAATCTATAATCTTATATTTTATGCATAATTTTAAATAACAAAAACTTGCAATTTAAAAATTTATTGATGACATAGCTATTGATCTTTAATTTTCTTGAAATTTTACAAACATGAAGGATATAAGAAGAATATGCAATCCAATGGTGAATCTGTCAAAATTCACCTCCAATAAAAAGATATTGAGTGAGTTTGTAGCCTAAGGCTACAATCAATTTTGTAGCTAAACTTTATCCTTAAAGAAAAATATATAAAGTGTTACGTACACAATATTTTTACAATATTTTCACAACAAATCACAGGTAACTGGTTATTATTGCCGAAATTGTGGGAATTTTTTTTTTTTCCAAAAATGTGGCAATGGTATTTCGGCAATACCATTGCCACAATTGGGATATATTTTTTTTTTTTTTCAAAAATGTGGCAATGGTATTTCAGCAATACCATTGCCACAATTGAATTTTTTTTTTTTTTTTTTTTTAGAAATGAAGTGCACACAATTTTTACAATATTTTTACAACAAATTCTAAGTGTCAGGTTATTACTTATTGTTATTGTTGGATTAAAATAGTAATCTTAATGTTAAATTTAAATTTGAATTAATAATAACCAGTTACCTGTGATTTGTTGTGAAAATATTGTAAAAATATTGTGTACGTAACACTTTATAAATTTTTCTTTAATTCTTCCGCATTCACTTTTTTTTCCCCTACCATTTTCGGCAATACCATTGCCACAATTACTTTTTTTTTTTGGGCACCCACTCATTATTGCACTTCTCACACATCCGTGCAGCATAGGAAATTTGGGCAGATGAATTTCGGCAACACTGTTGCCGAAATTCAAGATTTACTGTTCCTGACATTAGGCTTTTCTCTTTCCTCCTTTTTCTCATTCTCTCTCCTACTTTTTGTTGAATTTCGGCAACACTATTGCCGAAATTCAATCTCTCTCCTCATTTCCACAAATAACTTCAAACAATACCTATAACGCAAATATGTTTTAATTTTAGCAATATTTAGCCAAAAGACTCCTTAGATTGAGCAAAATGGTACTGGTAGTAATTGTAGTAGTTGACCACAAAGAATTGAAGAGAGATTTTTTGGCTTGATTCTGATATGGATGGACTTGGACCCATCAAAAAATGGGTTTTATAGATAAGCATTTGGGATTTTTTATCTCTTTACTATTTTCAGATTTAGCCATTTAGGGTTGCATTCTTGAGTTTGATTTGGGAATACTCTTTGTTAATGGCTCAAAAAATGGTTGAGTAATTTTCTTATAGGTCATGAGAATTTTAATGAGAGCAACATGTTTAATTTTTTTTAAATATTAAAATTGATGCCATGTCACCTTAAATTTGCTACATCATTGTTTTGTTAGCCAAATAGGCATTGAGACTAACGCCATTAATAGAATGACCAATTGCGCTCACTTTTTAAACTTGGGAGACTAATAACACTCACTTGAAACTTGAAGGACCAATTGCGCTCATAGGGTAAAACTTCAGGGACCAATAGTGTAGTTTCGCCTTATTTATACAGAATCACATTGTACAAAAATAATATAACAAATTTATAAAAATGAGTAATCTTGATTAAAAAGAAAAAGATATAGAGAAATTAAATAATATTCAAGTACATTTTCACAACTTATATATTAAAAAAAATATACAGCACAAAAAAATATATGTATAATTACACTTAATCCTTCAAATATAAAAAATATTACTTAAACAAGAAAATGATTTTGATGTTTCACATATAATAACATTAAGTATATTGGTCACAATAAAATAATTTATGATTATATTATATATCAAAAAATTATATATTTTATAGGAAAAATTACAATATACCCACCTGTAGATACATTATTTAGAGAAGGCCATCTTCGCCATGCAAAAACCCTTCTACTATGTGAGCAAGTCCCTCCAGAAAGCAAAAACCCATTATCTCCCTCTAGAGAAGGCCATCTTAGCCATCATACATGCCACGAAAAAGCTCTCCCATTACTTCCAGGCCCACACTTTTATCATCCTCACCCAATTGCCTTTGCAAACTTTGCTCTAGAAGTCAGACTTCACTGGGAGAGTGGCAAAGTGAGGTACCATACTAGGAGTATCAAATATCTTCCTCAAACGGCCATAAAAAGGCAAGTTCTGGCCGACTTGGTGGCCGAATTTACTAAAGGAGCAGAGAAGTGAGATAGCGAGGAGCATGGTAGTTTAGACAAAGAAGTAATGACTGTCACAGCATCCCTTTTACCATATTGGGAGTTCTACGTGGATGGGAACGCTAATCAAAGGAGCTCGAAGATTGGAATAGTCATGATCTCCCCAAAACAAATCATCATCAAGAAATCCTTGAGAATAGAAATGTGAAAAATTTTAGAGGTATGCCTTGAACATCCATCAGCCAGGAGGGGTCCTTAACCCTCTTTCCAGCCCATGACTCTTTGCACAGTGAGGACTAGACATTGAGCCTATTACTTTAGCCATTTTTTCTCAAACCCTTTCCGAAAGTGTAGGTAAGTGATAATAGCTTAATTTTGTATATTTATATCATTATTATAAAAGCATTATCATACTTATTTTGGGTTAATTCATGCATTTTATAGTTGATTTTGGAATAATGCTAAATAATCAATTTTGTGCTTAATTGAATTTTAATGCATGAATTTGTCTTTTGTAGGATAATGAAATTAAATAAGTGGATTTGTGCAAAGAAGAAAACTAATGGACTTTAATCTTACAAGGGCCATGATGAAGTCAAAGAAGGCCAACCCAATTAAATTCAAGTCCAATTGGAGCAAGGAATCAAAGGAAATTTGCACCTAATCCAAGTCCAATTCGGATTAGGATATTTGGAGCATAACGTTCGGCTCAGATGTCCAATAAAGATAATTCAAGTTGGGCTGGAAAGCTAACTTAAAGGGTTACAACTTTGTGGTTTACTAAAAGTCCAAATTCTGAAGTTAAATGGGCCAAAACCGTTGGTAAAATGAAGCCTAAAAACCTAGGATTTTCTCCAAACTCTCAACTTGTAATAGGATTCCTTGACCTATTTAAAAGCACTTTAGGCCAAAATTCAGAGGAGAGCTACCGTAGAACATAATTTAGGCCTTCTTAAAGTTTCTTTATAGTTTTTTGAGTTTTATTTGTGTTATGGCTTGCTAGAAGCCTTGCTAAGGCAAGGAGTGAAACCCAACCGTTTATTGGTATGTTCTTAACAATTATTTATTGGTTTTAATGCTTATGTTTTTATGTTTTTGATTGTTTTACTCATCTAGAAATGTGTTTAGTTCTATATAATCCTTTACTTTATCGTAGACTCCGTGCACGTTAAATGCTTAGTATCCCTTGCGAACTAATTCACTAGTTTTGTTTTGCCTAAAATCAATTAATTGCATGAAACTACCTTAGACAATTAATTCTTGAGTTTTTATTGTTAAATCATCCGACTAAGATCATCCTTTGTATGAATTTTAGTTGAGTTATAAAATAAATATTGTTAAGACTACCAATAGATGTATTGTGTGTGGATCCCTACACCTTAGCGCCTTAATATATTGTTATTTTCTCTCAATTTAAATTACCTTTACTAAACTATCAAAAATCTCTTCAGTTAAACTTTATTATTTTAGTTTTATTCTCTTGTGTTTTGCTAATCAATTCCCTTTTCCCTGTGGATTCGACCTCGGACTTTCCAAGTTATTACTTCGCGAATATCCTGCACTTGGGAGCATTATTTAAGTCGCAACAAGTTTTTGGGCTCATTGCTAGTCCCTAGTAGTAAGGATTTTCAAAATCTAAGACTTAAAATTTAGGAAGCAATGAAATCATATTGGGCTTAAATTTAAAATTATTTGCATTAGTTGGAAAAATGATGTTGGTGCACTACTCGTAGTAGGTTGCAAATAATCCCTAAGAGTTCTAATGGGTTGGTGATCATGGAAGTCTTCATTATTTAGATTATTCTCATCACCATTATTACTCTCTAAGTCCGCTAGGATATCAAGTGTGTGAGAATGTGTGAAAGAATAAAATAAATTGTCAAACAAATTATTAGACTCAATTCTAACCAAGCGATTATCACTATTATGACACCAAACATGCATGCACTAGTAAAGCAAGAAAGAAAAAGAAAAAGAAAAGAAAATAAAATAAATAACCTTAACAATAAAACGAAGTAAAAAGAAAAGAAAAAATCTAAAAGAAAACTAAATGACTTAAAAAGAAAAGAGTTGGAGAGATATTACCAAATATGTGAAGATATTTAATGCCGAAAACCTCTCCAAACGAAGTGGAATGCTTCTTTGATTACCTAATCCCAGGCAACGGCCCCATAACTTGCTGTGACTTAAATAATGCTCCCAAGTGCAAGATAGTCGTAGAGTAATAACTCGAAAAGTCCGAGGTCGAATTCACAAGGGAAAGGGAATTGATTAGCAAACCACAAGGGAATAAAACTAAAATAATAAAGTTTAATTGAAGAGATGTTGATGGTTTAGTAAATGTAATTTAAATTGAGAGAAAATAACAATATTTTAAGGCGCTAAGGTTTAGGGATCCACACATAACACATCTATTGGTAGTCTTAACAATATTTATTTTATAAATCTACTAAAATTCATACGAATGATGATCTTAGTCAGATGATGTAACAATAAGAACTCAAGAATTAATTGTATAAAGTAGTTTCATGAAATGGATTGATTTTAGGCAAAACAAAACTAGTGAATTAGTTCACAAGGAATAATATGCATTTAACGTGCCTGGAGTCTATAATAAATTAAAGAATTATACAAAACTAAACACTTTTCTAGATGAGTAAATCAATCAAAAACATAATAATAAGCATTAATACCATAAAATAATTGTTAAGAACATACCAATAAATGGTTTCTTGCCTTAGCAAGGCTTCTAGCAAGCCATAACACAAATAAAACTCTAAAAACTATAAAGAAAATTCAAGAAAACCTAAATTATGTTCTACAGCAGCTTTTCTTTGAATTTTTCCCTAAAGAGCCTTTAAATAGGTCAAGGAATCCTATTACAAATTGAATTCCCGTTTGGATAAAATCTTAGATTTTTAGGCTTACATTAATCTATGTTTTTGGCCCATTTAACATCAGGATTCAAACTTTTGGTAAACTAAAACGTTGTATCATTTTTAGTTAAATTTCTAGCCCAACTTGAATCATCTCGATTGGAAATCTAAGCTGAAAGTAATGCCTAAAATAAGAACTAGTGCGCAAGCTAGAATCCTAGTCCGAATTGGACTTGGATTTGGTGCAAATTTCATTTGATTCCTTACTCTAATTGGACTCGAATTTAATCGGGTGGGCCTTCTTTAACTTTATCATGGCCCTTGTAAAACTAAAATCCATTAGCATTCTTCTTTGCACAAATCCGCTCATTTAATTCCATTCTCCTACAAAATACAAATTCACGCATTAAAATTCAATTAAGCACAAAATTGATTGTTCAACATTATTCCAAAAACAAATATATAAAATGCATGAATTAACTCAAAATAAATATGATAATGCTTTATAATAATGATATAAATATGAAAAATTAAGCTATTATTAGACATAATGGGACCATTTCCAAAGGAAACCGGAAACCAAAGGTGGCTCGTCGTTGGAATTGACTATTTCACAAAATGGGTGGAGGTAGAACCCTCTCTAAGATTCGAGACTAAGGTTTATTTGGCAGAACATTGTCACCAGGTTCGGCATGCCACACACCCTTATCTCGAAAAATGGACTCCAAGTACGAGCCTTTCGAAGATACTACTGTGACTTAGGGGTCAGGAATAGGTTTTCTACACCAGTCTATCCACAAAGCAACAAACAAGTTGAGGCCACTAACAAGGTTCTAGTGGACGGATTGAAGAAGAGACTAGATGAGGCTAAGGGCAAGTGGGTGGATAAGCTGCCTCATGTTCTATGGGCATATCGTACTACGCCGAGGAGATCGACAAGCGAAACCCCCTTTTCTATGACATACGATTCTGAGGCAGTTATTCCTTTGGAAACAGGGTTCCCGACAATGAGGACTGATCAGTTTGATAGTAACATAAATGATCAACTTCTCTCCACCAGCATGGATATAATTGAAGAAAGGAGGGAAGTGGCCACCATCAAGATAGCTCATTACCAGCAAAGGCTCAGATAAGAGTATGATAAAGGCATCAAGACAAGAGTATTTGTACCGGGGGACCTAGTCTTGAGAAGGGTCATAGGAAACATGAAGAATCCAGCATGGGAGAAGTTAGGTCCTAACTGGGAAGGACCCTATCAAGTCACTTTGGTGGTAAGGACTAGGGCCTATCACTTGGATGACTTGGACGAAAACCCACTCCCTCGACCATAAAATGTAAATAATTTACATAGATACTATTATTAATGAGAAGCACTGATGTTATTCATGCTCTGTTTCTAGTTTAAATTTCCTTTGCCCTAATGTGTTATTACTACTGCTAAGCTCATCAAAATCTAAAGTGAAATCCAGAAAGGCAAGGGCCAACCCCTTCATCTATTTCTTAACTAAAGCTAAGGTTTAAATAGAACCTCGACCAAGTTCATCTCCTCGGGTCACCTGCCTTGGGTAAATTAATTCCTGAAATAAGCTAAAAGTTAAACAGAATCTCGATCAAGTTTGACTTCTCGGGTCACCTGCCTTGAGTAAATTAATTTATAAAATATGCTAAGGGTTAAATAGAATCTCGGCTAGGTTCGACCCCTGGGGTCATCTACCTTGGGTAAATTAACTCTTAAATAAGTTAAGGATCAGTCAAAACCTTAGCTAGGGTCGACTCCTTAGATCACCTATCTCGATTAAATTTGTTCCCGTAAAGTCAGGCAAATTCTCGGTTTACTTGTACTCCTCATGGTGACCAGGAGTTCAAATGGTTTTTCAGCCCTTTCTGATATTCACAAAGGGTCTCAACAAGTTGTTCCTTAGCTATTATTCTTAAAAAATAAAAAAATAAAAAAAAATTAATTTAAAAAAAATTTAAATTTAAATTTAAAATATAAATAAAAAATAAAAAACAACAATAACAACAACAACAACAACAGTACACCACATATGCACATCATGTAAGAAAAAACATTTATTATTAATCAAAAGATGGGGAACTACAAATCAAGGGATCTTGCGAGAAAGGCTGGAAGTAGGATCATAAGTCCTATTACAAAAATGGCCTAATTCTATTTTTCTAGCCCCTACTTCTCAACCTCACTCTCCTTCTCAGCCACATCCTTTTTATGCCCACCTTCAGTCGAAGGCTAAGGAGAGGAAGGAAAGATGATCCTTACTAGGTTCCTCAGCTCCGAAGAAGGGTCCACTCTGGTTGCATTCAGAGCTTTAGCCCAGACTTCTTAATAGAACCCTTAGCAAACCTCCTTAAGCTGAGACTTCAGTTTCGTCTCTATCTCCGTTTGCCCAAGCTTGTAGGCCACTTGCTCCATCTTCTATATCTCCTCCTTCATGCCTTCCATCTCTTTCTTCAGTGCCTCAATGTTCTCCCTAACAATGGCCAGTTGCTCCTTCTCTTTCTAGAGATGAACGTGCTACTCTTGAGCTTGCCTTTCAAACCCAGCCATGGTAGCCTTTGCACTTTTCTTAGCCTTCTCACTCTCGGTTAGTTGGTTGAGGGTCTCATTTACCTTCTTCTCGGCATGAGTTTAGTCCTTGTTAGTCGTGAACCTCCTTAATTCCTCCTTCTTGACTTGAGCCATGGCAGAATCCACCCATTCCTAGACAACATGGGATGCCTAAACAACCTAACAATAAGAAAATAGTAGGAAATGATTAAACCAAGGCTTAATATTGTGTGGAAAACACACACATGGCATAATAGTTAGGATAAAAAGAGAGCTAGAGCTAAAAATTTTACTAGTGCTAAGTCCCTCTTAAGGGATAGAAACACCTCATGTTTCTTGAGGTTCCTCAACTCGGTCATGTCCCGAGGAAGAAGGAGCACTTATTCCTCCGCATCAGCCACATAACTAACCCTCCCCTTGGCAAAGTCCCTTATTAAGGCATCCGAGGGAAGAGGGGCACATCTAACACCAACTTTGGATTCTAGTTTGGAACCTTTAATTAGCGTTTAGCGGCTACCTCAGAGGCCATACCCTCAGAGACACTCTTCTTTTGTTAAAGTCAAATAGATTTGGCCCCTTTAGTAGGCTTAGTGGGAGGCTGATCCTGAATTTCCCCTTCTTCCACAGTCTCTTTGTCCTACTTTTTATCCCTCTTTCACTTTTTCTCAACTTGTTCAGCAGGAGAATTCCAAGGTAGGATGGGAGTCGGAGGCCTCGAAGCAACAAGAGCCTCGCCCCAGCGTGGGCTTCTAAGAGAGCTAGAAGGTTTGGAGTCCTCTTTTGAACCACCATTCCTTCAAGTACATTAGTGGCTTCCTGGTTGGTGTTAACTTACACAACGGGCCTAGGTCTTGAACTGGTTTCAAGTCTTTCAGTTGGTTTTGGCCTATCAAAGATTTCAAAACCCTCTTCAAATCTATAATGAGAGTTTCCTTCACAACCTCTTCTTGCTCTTTTTCAAAAGGTATGGGTTCCTTCTCACCCTGAATGAGTTGGTCAACCTAATAAGTAGTGAGTTCAACTAGAAGAGTTCCTATAAGGGGAGGACCTTTGATGAATCCTTCAACCACCACGTCAATCCTAGCAAGCTAAGGATACTTGGCCTTGATCACTTGCTTCGAGGACTAGAAGTGAGTGGAGATTGAAGTGTATTTAAAAGGAATATCTCGAATTTAAGGATCCTGTTGAGGTCGGGGGTGTTCATTAAGTTGAAATTCTTCGTGGTGAAATCCTTGTTTGCAAAAATAATTATTGAAAAAAAAAAAAAAAACATAGGTGGTAAAATAAAAGGATATCTCAATCCTAGGCCCCTATTTACCCCACATGGTGTTCTGTCTCTTATGGGAAAATGATGTCCATCATGCTAGTCCCCCGAAATGATCAAGAAGTCTTCGTCCAAACTTTTGTTAGTTTTGGGAAGACAGGAAATCAACCTAACCGTGGGGACCCTATTTCTAAGGTAGTACCCCCTGTCCTCGCTATCTTGGCAACTATATACCTAGTTGATATCATGATGGGTCAAGTAAACACCCTTCTTCTCGATCAACCGAGATACATTGTTCACTAACCGAAAAAGGTTTGGGGAGCATTAAGTGGGGCAGAGCCTAAAGAAGTTAAGAAAGTCTCTAATAACCCTATCCATAAGGAACCTCATCCCACCCTCTATAAAAGCTATCATGGTGATAACTACATCCTTAGTCTTTCTTTTGGTGTACCAATCCCCTAATTCACAATATTCTGTGGTCACCTTGGCGGGAATATTATACTTAGCCTTGAAAGCCTTTTTCTTTTCGAGAGTGTCTACCAAGCTAGCAAATCTACCCATCCTAAAGAGTGAAAGAAAAGAAGAAAGAATTCTACGCTAAGCAAAAGCTTAAAGAATTTACAAGTGTGGGAAGCTAGGCTCCTCAGGTAGCTTTTTTGAAGATGAAGTAAATTTTTTTGAAAGTAGGAAGAATGACCTCCACCTCCCTTTATATAAGGGTGATAAGATAGTGGTAATTTTCCTGCCCATTAACTCTAAAAAACGTCAGCTATAAGATCTTCATCATGCTATAGAACGTGGGGGGACACGTAGCCGTCTACAGCATTAATTGCAATGTTAAGGATACCAAAATGTCAAGAGTGCATGTAAGGCAGTTGAAAAGACATTTCAACATGGGAACGCACCCAAAGCATGCCAACTCCCCCACCTCCTACCAAAACCCCACTCCCTCGAATGGCAAGGGGAGTGAAGTTTTAAGGGGCTATTATGGGAAAGGGAAGCCCAGAGAGAGAGGGTCATTGGGTAGAATCCACCCGAGGGGTAATGGGGTCCAACTATTCATCAAATCAGGCCCAGCCTAGCCTAGATAAGCCAATCAAAGAAATTGAGGAGAGCGGCTCACCAGACGAGCCCAAGGGGCAAATGCTCCTCGGGAGATCAGGGACAAACCAACAAGGCCATAAGGTTGAAAACTGAGGGAGGAAGTAGAGACATGCAAGCAAGTGGAGGAGGAAGCTTCCAAATAAAGCACCCATCACATTAATGGCAAAATGACCACTAAATAGTGCCATCATAGGCTGCATCCTACTATACCACCACCAGCAATGCAACGATGGGACAAGTATCCAAGTAAGGATCAATAGCCATCCAAATGGAGAGCTGGGATGCAATCCAAGTAACCATATAAAGGAAGGAAGCTCCTCTAGGATGGGGGATTGAAAAAAGTTCAAAGAGAGAGAAATAGGGAAATAGAAAGGAAGAGTGAGCATTGTAAATCTAAGAAGAGTAAAACTCTAGAACTGTTGCTCCTTAGCTAGCCCAAGGAAGAACTTAAATAAGAATTTCTCTCTTTCTTGACTCAACTCTTAAATTGTTATTTTGTCAACCATCTTTCTTTAAATTATGAAACCGAGGCTATCAAGGCATAAAAGGTTGACCTTGACCATCCATCTCTCCAAATTAGTTGTATTGGGCTATTTCCCAACCCAACTTCGTTCTCGTTAGGCCAGGCCTTTTTCATTTTTTTGCCCCCCTACACTTGCAAAAATGGTCAGTATCTTGATATGTTTAGTGCTTGTGCTGAGGTTTTATTCCTACCATTTAAAACTTTAACATATTTTTTTCAAATATTGAACATGATCTGAACCGTATTTGAACCATGTTCAATTCTAGAAATTGGACAGGTTAACCTTGGTTTGAGCAGTTCATAGATATTTATTTACCTTCCTCAGTTGATAAAATTGAAGCTCTAGTTGTTGTAAGAGCCTTAATTTTTGCTCAAGAAGTAGGTTTTTCTTCCATTATCCTTGAAGGCGACTCTGACAAAGTTATAAATTCTTTGAGGAGTGAGGAAACTTTATTTGCTTCTTTTGGTCATTTGATTGAGGATGCAAAGGTTATAGCAGAATCCTTTATTGGTCTTACTGTATCTCATGGTAAGAGACAAGGAACTTCTGTTGCTCACGATTTTACCATACATGCTAGATATGTTAGTGATTTAAAGGCGTAGATGGAGGGTGTTCCTTCACATCTTAATTCTATAATTGTCGTTGATTTGGCACCCTTTCTTTAATATTATTATAGCTTTCTTCTTTTCTAAAAAAAAAATAATAATAAAATAAATAAATAAATAAAAATAAAAATTGTTGCAAGTGTATGATTTTTTTTTTTTTTTTCAATGGATTATAGAGAGATTTGCTGTTGCAAGTGTTTTTCAATGGATTTCAGTTATGTTTTTACTAACCATGGTTAAACTTTTGTAAAGAAATTTTTATAAAAATTTAAAACATTTTATTACTAATATAAACATAAGGATAATTTTTTATCATAAATTTAGAATTTTTTTCCCCATCAAATTTTGGGTAAAGTGGAGTGTAATTACCCCTAAATAACGAGGATAAAATTATTACTATCCAAATATATGAACTAAAATAGTAATTTAGCGTTTTTTTTTTTTTTTTTTTGGGCAAAACCACCATTTTGGTCCTTACATTTTTGAGTCATGGTCAATCTAGTCTCTACATTTTGGTAGTAGCCAATTTGGTCTCTATTAAATTTCAACTTGCAGTCAATTTGGTCCATACTGTTAACTCACTAACAGAAAATGCCTACATGGCTAACGGATTGCATTGTTGGCATGTCTAATATTAAAAAATTAAATCTGATAGTTACGTGTTTATATCTTATTGACCGCAACAGCACTTAGATGGCAAAAAAGCCATGTCAACATTAAAAAATTTCTTTTCTTTTTGTTTACTAATTTTTTTTCCTTTTCTTTTTTTATTCCTTTTAATTTTTCTTACGGAATTTCACTTCTCTCTCTCAACATTCATCAACGGACAACCCAAAACTCAAATCTTCTCCAGTCTCTCTCTTTCTAGTTTATCTCATTCCTCTCTCTTGGTTCCTCCATCTCAAGTCCACCTAGGTTGGCATCCACACAGTAAGATGCACAATGGCACTGCCACGAGAGTCATCGTCTTGCTACATAGGGAGCGTGGTTGCTCCAAGTCAAAGCTAGAGATGTCGATTCCAACACTTGGATCGCCTCTTGTTGGTCTAGATCGCGATCTAGGTATCTTCGATTTTGTTATTATTGTTGTTGGCGGCTCATTTCGATAGCACTATTCTATTGGTAAGATTGGCAGGTACAAGTAGGGATGGAAATTTTGACCCACCCCGCTTAACTCGCTTCGCCCCAAGCAAGTTTTTCCCACCCCGCAAAGGTGGTGGGACAGGAATAGGGCAAGATTTTAGCCCCACCCCTCCCCTCCTCGTCCTCGTCCCCGCCCCGCCTCACCTCACCCCACCCCACATTGCTAAGGGTTATAATTGTAAATTTTTCATACCCTAAAACCCTATTATTTAAACAAACATATCAATATTAGCTTATTTTATTCTACCCAATGTGATTCTCTGCCTTTATTTTGTTATGTGTTATACTATGAGATTTTTTGTGTGATTATCTTGTTAAACGCTTGGATATATTATTCAATTTTTTTTTTTCTAAAAATTGATTTGATTTGATGGGATAAATTTAGTTGCAATTTCAAGTATATTTTTATTAATGAAATATGTTTCATTAAAAAAATTGTACTAGTTGTAATGCAATTTAACAATAGTAGAGTTTTACGGGGTGGGACGGGGCTTCACGAGGCTCCATGGGGCAAGGATGGGGTTAGAAAGTTTCTCCCGTCATGCAGGGCGGGGCGGGATGGGGCAAGACAAAAACATGCAGGGCGGGGACGAAGACCCCATCCTTCGAGCCTGCCCTGCCCCATTGCCATCCCTAGGTACAAGGTCTCGAGATATGATCTGAAGGGTTGGTTTGAAAATGGGTTGACTAGATATTTCTTGGGTTGTGGCTGGTTGAAATTTGAGTAGTTGTTGGTTGCCAAACTTCAAGCAGTTGAGTTGCAGTTAGTCTGTGAGGGGTGAACAACGATCACTTGGAGCGTCTTGGATTTGTGGTTGAAGTTTGATGTTTTAGTTGCATCTTGAGTAGTGTTGGCGAGAAGGCTTAGATTTGTGATTCACAGCAAAGGGATTCACCTAGAGACATTAGCACAAATGTGGATTTTCTTGAATTTTTTTTGGTATTGTATTGATATTTTTTTTTGTATTTGTTTTTGTGTTTGAATGTCAAGAATTTTTTTTTTTTTCTTTTTGGAAACAACGGCTAAGAAAATAAGAAATTGATAATTTTGTTATTTAAATTGTTATTATAAAGTTTTGAAATTTTATTTGAATGGTTATTTATATTTTTTTAAATGCTGACATGGCCTTTTTGCCATCTAAGCAATGATGTGGTCAACAAAATATAAACACACTAGCATCAGAATTTTTTTTTTATTTTTTATTTTTAGAGAAACGCACCAACATCAGATTTAATTTAATTTTTTAATATTAAACATGTCATCAATGTAACTGTTAATCATGTAGACATTTTTTATTAGTGAATTAATGATAAGTGAATAAGGGCCAAATTAACTACAAATTAAAAATAACATAAATTAAATTGATTGTTACCGAAATATAAAGATTAAATGTGTTTTGATTTCCTATCAACCTTTGAAGCCCCAATCCATTCCACGCCTTGAAATTGCCAAAAGAAGAACAGAAACAAAATCCAATCAAACAGAAAAAAGATTAACCAGTTCCCGACAGACACTTTTCTTCCTTTATGGACTCAATCACTCCCTCCCTAAAAATCATTAACCCATTTTCAAATTTCAAATTCACTGAAATCCAAGTAACTCTCAACACATAAAAGACCGAGACAGAGTCATAATCACAAAGAGAGAAAGAAAACTGAAGAACCTGAAGTGGAGATGGCGACACTTCAGAAATTCAAGCTACTAGCGACGCAATGCGGCGTGGCTCCGAGCCCCACTCGGAGCCCAAGGACGAGCCCAGTGGTCCAACTCCCTCGGCGCAAGACCACTCTGCGAATGCTCCTCAGCCGAAGCCGCTCAAACCCGCCGTTTCAGCCACTAATTCCGTCGATATTTTCACCGCAAAAGAAGGACAAGAAGAAGGAGAAAGAAAAGGATTCAATGGCGGTGCAGAGTCACACTCTCAAGGACCTGTTCGTGTCTTCGCCGCCTCTCGGACTCGAAGAGACTCATGGTGGAGAAATGGAAGAGAGGCTTGGTTTGGTTGGAGGCGGTTTTGATAATTGGAGAGCCGGACCGGGTTCGCCGAAACCGGTCTGGAATGGTTTCCGTTACAGGTCGTTGTTAAGGAGGGCTTGGCGTCCTGTGCTGACTACTATTCCTGAGGAGTCACTAGTTAATGAGGGCAAATGTTCGACATAACTTTTCAAGTTTACCCACTAAAAATATGAAAATAATAATGTTTTAATAGTTGGGTTACTTCAGAATTTTGAAGTGTTCATGATAGAGCTTATCATTGGAACAATTAATGTATTTTTGTTCGTCTGTTGTTGTCGCTGCTGCTGCCGTTGTCGTAGAGGTTAGATTCTATTTCTAGTGTTAGCAGTAATTAAGTGCTCTCTGTATTTCCAAATTTCGTAGAAATGAAAACCTCGTATGCTACTTCTCAAAAAAATGTGCTGCTATATATTGCGTTAAGGTTACTATGAAGTTGAAGTTATGAATCTATATATATATGATGCTGTTACTTATTTTTTGTGTATTTCTTTAAATTTTTTTTCTTTGGTAGATGGTTGTTAAGGTCACCATGATGTTAGTCTATTTTATGGTACGTTTCTGGGACTTTAATTGTAAGAAAATCTATCAAACAAAATAATGGATGTGATACGAGATTGATAAAACGGTCATTTTTTTTAGACATGTATCATGTTTGTGTCAAAGTTCAGCGCACAAGCCAAAGCCAAAGCCAAACCAAATCTTCAAAATAAATTCCGATGATTGCTGTGTCACATTTCATATCCAGGACCAGGGAAAAGCTGTTGCTTCTTCTTCTTCTTCTTCTTTTGCTTTTTGTGATGGTGGCCCTCTTGGACTGCTTTTGAAGGCAAAGAATTCAGTGGAAAGTGAAAGTAAAAGTGCGTTGGACCAGGACTAGGACAGTGGCTCATGGAAGCAAGAGAATATTTGTTAAGGCTAGAAGAGAACCATCCCCTCCGTGAAAAGGCAAAAGATAAAGCCACGCTCAGTCAAAGGCGGTCTTGGCTTCGCATTTTGAAAATCCCCCCCTTTATATATTATTCGCGCGGTATAATAATAGTGTAAGAAATTTTGTGGGAGAAAAACTATTCTTAACCTTGGCCCTTTTTTTTTTTTTTTTTTCGTTTTTTTCTTTTTTATTTTTTATAAATTAATAGTTGAAATACTTGAGATTTAAACATTAAATATTTTCACTTTCACCCTAAAAAGTAAAATTATTTTTTTTTTTTTTTTTTTTTTTTTTGAGAAGCCATCAGCCATGATTGAAGAAGTGGGTTGTTTTCTTAAAAAATAAATTTAAATAGAAAAAGTAGCGGGTAGCTAGCGGTGTTACTTTATGCAGCTTGTAATATATGAATTTCTTAACATAGCTTTTTCTTTCTTTCTTTCTTTTTTTCATTTTTTTTTATAGCTAAAATAACATAGCTTATTAAAGTTAACAAGAGCGCGCTGTTTTTATCCTAAATTTTCATCCTTTGTATTAGTAAAATTCCTTTTGTCTATGCAAGAAAGAATTTGATTGAGAAAATTGGTCTCGCCTTGGTCTCATGAGATGATGAGAGCATGAGCTATTATTGTCTCTCCACAGTTCGAACTACGTCCAAGAATGGCACATCAACAATCAAATTATCAAAATTTTAAAATAAATTAAATTAAGACGAAAACACTATTTTGATCCCTACATTTTAGAGTTATAGTCAATTTGGTCCCTACATTTTTGTAGCAATCAATTTGGTCCTTGATATTTTCAACTTGCACTCAATTTAGTCCTTACCGTTAACTCACTAACAAAAAATACATATGTGGCAAACGGTATGCATGGTTGGCATACTTAAAGCTTAGGTGTCAACAGATGCACTGGAGGAGATTATGAGACCAACTTGCCGCAATCATAGAACCCAATTGACTAACAGCAGACAGTGATTGACTAATTTTTTGTCCTCTGTACCGTTAGAGAATTTTTGTTTCCAAAGAATAGAAATGCTCAGTTAGCTTAAATTTGTCCGGCTGAAAAGAAAAAAAAAAGGTCCGGCCCCCAAAAAAATAACTTAAAATGTGAAGGTGAATAAAAGCAATTGCATTTTTTTGAAAACAATTTTATTTGAGTTCAATATTGTAATTAGTACTTCCCATATCTCCGTTCCATTCGGAATGTGGACTTAAAGCATTTTATTGAGTTTGTCAAGAAAAAAAAATGTAATAATTCTGGTTATAGAAGCAAAAGTTGTAAGTTCGATTGGATGAGCAAGAATCTTCTAAAGTGACTTTAAGTATGAGCGCTACAAATTATTTCTTCTCAGAGCCAATCACTTCTATGCTTTCTTCAATGTTGTGGTCCAGAATTGACCTCAATACGTCTGCACTGCCATGTATATTGATAAAATTGATGGTTGGAAGATCCCAGTTGGATTAAACCTAGCAAGTCTATTTGCAGAGATTCTCTTTGATTTGCTTTGCTTTGATTCTTATCTGAAATACGTAGGCTTTAAAGGAGTCATGCAAAACAGAGCTTAGCTCAACTTGTCGTCCAAATGGTACATTCCTAAATGTAATTTAATGTGTATAAACTCTAATGGTAAAAATGAAGAAATTTCTCAAGTCTTAAAATTGAAAATGACTGAAGGAGAGTCTCATTTTAATTTAATTTAAGGCGAAAACACTATTTTGGTCCCTACATTTTGAAGTTATAATCAATTTGATCCCTACATTTTGGTATCAATCAATTTGGTCCCTGATATTTTCAACTTGCACTCACTACCGTTAACTCGCAAACGGAAAATACATACGTGGCAAACGGTATGCACGGTTGACATACTTAAAGCTTAGGTGGCAACTAAAATAATAATATAAAATGACACATCAGCATATGAGCAAAAATAATAATTTATCAATTTAAAGAAATTAAAAAAATTAAAAGAAAAAACATGAATTCAGATCTGTTGTTGAACATAAACCCAGAGCCCAGAAAAATTAAATCCACGAATCTCAGCTCTTCAATCCATGTTGGAAACAGAAGGCTAAAAAGAATGCGAAGGGGAGTAGACGAAGATGAAGATCAAGGTGAAGGTTTGTGAGTTAATTTGGTCCGAATTGCATGGAATAGCGACCTAAATGCTGGGTTCTTGCATTCATCATTTTGCACCACCAACCAGCCACATTTAATATAATTTCACCCCTTAAAAAAGTAAAACTAAAAAGCCCAGCATGTTACTATTAAAATTTAAAACATTGGGTTTATATTATCAAACACATGAACTAATGGATCTCAACCATCCAAACAAATTCAAATTGCATACACTTAAAAACCCACAAACAAATATTCAAAAATTTTTATTGAATCCCCCTATTTTCGCATTATTATTAGCAAAATATAAAAGACCTTGGGTTTGAAGAGTTTGGATTTAGCACTTTTTTTTTTTATAAATTTTTTTAATGTTTTGGTTTGTGGGAGAGAGTAACAGTTTTGAATTTTAAATACGAGGAGAGAGTATGAGTGGGTAGAAATAGATTTTAGCTGAAGAGTTTGGAGTCAGAGGTTTTAAGAAGTTGTAAGATCACCTTGTTCTTCATCTTCGTCTATTCTTTCTTCGCCTTCTTCTTCTTTTAGACTTCAGCTTCCAACTTGAATTAAAGAGATGAGATTTGTGGATTTCATTTGGGTTTAATTTTTTTTGGGTTTTGACTGTGTTCATGTTTAACAATAGATCTGAATTCATGTTTTTTCTTTTAATTTTTTTTATTTCTTTAAATTGATAAATTATTATTTTTGCTCATATTATATTATTATTTTAGTTGCCACCTAAGCTTTAAGTATGCCAACTATGCATACCGTTTGCCACATAAGCATTTTCCGTTAGTGAGTTAACGGTAGGGACCAAATTGAGTGCAAGTTAAAAATATCAGGGACCAAATTTATTACTACCAAAATGTAGGGACCAAATTGATTATAACTTCAAAATATAGGGACCAAAATAGTGTTTTCGCCTTAAATTAAATTAAAATGAGACTCTCCTTCAGTCATTTTCAATTTTAAGACTTGAGAAATTTCTTCATTTTTACCATTAGAGTTTATACACATTAAATTACATTTAGGAATGTACCATTTGGACGACAAGTTGAGCTAAGCTCTGTTTTGCATGACTCCTTTAAAGCCTACGTATTTCAGATAAGAATCAAAGCAAAGCAAATCAAAGAGAATCTCTGCAAATAGACTTGCTAGGTTTAATCCAACTGGGATCTTCCAACCATCAATTTTATCAATATACATGGCAGTGCAGACGTATTGAGGTCAATTCTGGACCACAACATTGAAGAAAGCATAGAAGTGATTGGCTCTGAGAAGAAATAATTTGTAGGGCTCATACTTAAAGTCACTTTAGAAGATTCTTGCTCATCCAATCGAACTTACAACTTTTGCTTCTATAACCAGAATTATTACATTTTTTTTCTTGACAAACTCAATAAAATGCTTTAAGTCCACATTCCGAATGGAACGGAGATATGGGAAGTACTAATTACAATATTGAACTCAAATAAAATTGTTTTCAAAAAAAATGCAATTGCTTTTATTCACCTTCACATTTTAAGTTATTTTTTTGGGGGCCGGACTTTTTTTTTTTCTTTTCAGCCGGACAAATTTAAGCTAACTGAGCATTTCTATTCTTTGGAAACAAAAATTCTCTAACGGTACAGAGGACAAAAAATTAGTCAATCACTGTCTGCTGTTAGTCAATTGGGTTTTATGATTGCCGCAAGTTGGTGTCATAATCTCCTCCAGTGCATCCGTTGCCCCGCAGAGACTTTGACATAGCCTTGGCGGAGCTGTCACTGCTTATTATCTGGAGGTACAACCCGCTCCAAGAATCTACGTATCATCTCGTAACTGGTAAATGTAATAACAGCGGATGGAGTTGTTCTCAACAGATTAGTTGCACAACCACGGTAAAAGCCAGTAAGGCCTTCCTTTTGGAACACCTTCTTAACACAATCAATAACCCCTGCATATCGGACTTCAGTATTTCTGGCCTGCCCTTGCTCTTGCAGCCGGGAACGCACTACCTGGTTATTTAAATTTCAGTCAGGACAACAAAAACAAATCATAAGAAAGGGAGAGTTTCTCGGGCATTAGGCCATACTTCAGTTTGGCAAAAGAAGAGTGCAGCCAAACATACCTCATGTGGGTAAGTCATCACGGAGGCAACTACTTTTGCTACTGATGATGCAACAGCAACGTTTCCTGGACTCAACGTATCAACTGTTGTGTTACCTGACAATTTAAATTTTTAAGATCAACACCAATTAAATGTAAGAAAACACACAAAATTCTAGCATATTTAACCCAATAAAGAACTAAACAAATAAGCAGTACCCCTTCTTGCCATATAAAACTTGATCTTTTCATATGCAGGAAATTGAATGGCAACATGACTTATCCCAGCCAATGAAGGAACAATGCCACTGTTTCAAACCAAAAAAATATCATGACAAAAAGAATACAGCATGGAGATTTTCTTTGTTGAATTAAAAGACGTGGAAAGCACACTTCAGTAATCGCTTTGAGCAGAATGGGTCTCAATCATTCTAACAAATCTTTTTAAAATATAATTTATAACCAATTTCAGTAAAAGAGTAGCTAGCTGCATTAATTACCACAATTATTCATAAATGTATTTAAGATTGGATCCCAGATACTGGTCATTTGCAAACTCACATAATACACATCAAACTAAGGAAGAACTTACCTATACAATCCTCGAATGCCTTCCTCATGTGCTATCCTTGTCAAAGCAGAAAGCATACCTTTGTAAGGAATTACATCCCGCCTCATTCCCTGTGTCTGAATGAAGATGAAAAAGAAATGATTATCCAAAACACCTCAATGAAACATAAACAAAATGTGATATGTCGGGAAACTTGGGTATTACCAGCCATATCATGTTATTACATTACAATATCATTTTACGAAAGACAATGCATATTCTGAGCAGCTTACAAGCACAGAATCATCAGCTAATGCCTTATATTTTAAGACTACTTAAGACGATAAACCACAACGCTACTAACCATTTTGAGACCCCTAAGTCTTGGATTAGGCCGTAAAAATGGTGGGACAGGACAGGTCATAGGTGGAAATCTTACTGACCAATAAAAACAATACTGCCATCCACTATAATTAAAAACAATTGAATATATATATATATCATAGTTTATATATGTCAATTTGTTGATGTCTTGATGATATTCTTCTAATAGCACCCTTTCCTTAATTTGGCACCTCTCCTTAATTTGGCACCTTTCTACAATTTTTTTTTCTTTAACACCCTTTTCAAAGTCAACCACTCTTCCTAAAATCAAATTGTCCATTGATATCATGTTATCAACAAATCAACATATATAAAATCTGTTTACCATCTTACCATATCAGGCTTATACAGCCCTTCATCTCATATGACAGGTTGCAAATTACAAGGATTGAAGATAATGTGAACTTTATGGAAGAGAGAGAGAGAGAGAGACCAAATCATATTGTCTGATAGTCTACAGAAAAATGAGGTATGGCTATACTAGGGTGGCAGAAGGATCAAATATTGCAAGCATATCTAGAGTGAAAAAATAAGGAGGAAAAACTTTGAGAAAGGAGGGTGAAAATAAAGCATTAACTGTTGTGAGTTGATAATTGGCTTAAATGTACCTAGTCCAATAATTACTATCTCATATACCCACAGTAATTAATAGATATTCCAGTTCTTGCTTCCCCAAAGAAGTCAAAACAACAAATCCAGCTACATTAAAATATCCATCCCTTGGCATCTCAAAGAAATGCATTAGAGAGATGTATCTCTTATTATCTTAGAGAAACAACTTGCCAGCTTAAAAGTGATTAAGCATCAACCACCTAGGGCTGCTATTGAATTAACATTTCTAGCAGTCTTCCACTGAATCTCCACTTTGTCAATTCTAAATAAACCTTACTGCTAAAATACGGGTATAGAACTTAAAGAAGACAGTTTTAGCTTCACCGTTTGGTTGCTGTATTGGTAACTAATTTTCCTTCATTGTGTATGGTATTTTCTCCACCAGACATTTTTGTGAAGGTCATGGATTCATAATTTCTACAAAAAAAATTTGAATTTTCAAGCAATAAATCACGGTTTACAAGGAGGGAAACAAAATTCCAAAAGTAGTGAAATGCAATCAACAGTGGTTATATTACTTGCAATGACAAAATCAATCCCATGTTGTAAAATGCTGTAGACATTCCTGCACATGTCTGAATGCTATGTCACAGCAAAGCATAATTTAATTGATTTAAAAAATGTCTCACTTTATCCTTACATTGTAGCTTCATCATTCTGACTAATAATGGATTCTGACAGTCAATAGTTTATTCTTTTTTCTTACTAGGCAATACTTTCTTCTGACATTCACATAATAATCAAACTTATCAGCTCTTCAGTTAGGCAAATGCTTCTCTTTCTGATGTGTGAGAAAATGTTTTGTTTTCCCAATTTTAAAATTGAAAAGAGGCAGATATTGTTGCAACTAGAAAAACCAATACCTAGTACTAAACACAGCTACAAAATGTATCTTCAAATGTCATTTGACTGTTTAAAGAGGAAAAAAAAGGTTGAAGAGAATTGCTCATGAATTAAGCATGAAACCAGGAAAAATAATTGACTCAAACACAGCTACCATAGTTTCATATATTTAAAGGCATTACAAACATCCTTTTTTCTTTTTTAAGTACGAATAATTTTATTGAAATGAGACAAGGCATTACAAACATAAGCACACCCAACTTACTTGGAGTCTGGTCTTAACAACCCACAATGGATTTGTTGTGATGGAAGTGGCAGCCCCAGCACCTGCTGCAGCTAGCATATTTGCACCAATTGTAAGTTGATTGTCGCTATCCCCTACAAAGTGGCAACAATGAATTGTAAAAGAAACCAAACCAACCAACCCAGCAAGATTCAATATTTTTCTTTACTCGGTAAATATTTATAACCCACTTGATTGAACCATTTGCCTCATAAGAAATCAAGAGAACACACATATTTTTCAACTATGTAACAACATAAAACACAAACCATGTGAATGAAGTAGCCCTTTTAGTTGCTCATAAACTGTGAAGTAGACCTACATATGAAATGAGCACTTTGTCACTTGGGAAATTATGAGAAATACACAAGAAGAAACTTCAAGTGTTAGCTACATGGAAAAGTATATAAGAAATCTCATTCTGATCAATTTAAGAGGGGAAAATAAAAATGTTCCTTATGTTTGATTTCAACTTGCCAAGAACCAACAGGATGACAAATGGCAAGTAAATTGTTCACTCAAAAGTCTTTTAAACATGATTGCCAATTACATGGTATTCGGTATTCCCTTTTCAACCTCTGATATGGCAGTGGCAGCTAATTTCATGGTATTCCCTTCTTAACCAGATAAGTGCAATAAAAGATTGGGTAGAGAATTTTGCATTCAAAGGGCCACATTTACTAGCAGCTTAAGAAATTTGTAGGGCAGAAAAGTCCACTCTTTACAGCCAGCAACACAATTGAAGGGGATTGGTTGAAGGAAGAGGGTGGGGGAAGGGTTTAATAAAAGCTTCTTACAAGCCATATGGTGAAGGTGGGGGATTTTTGAATGATAAATAGATTGAGACTTGTTAAATGCCACTAACTTAGTAAATGATACATTTCATAGTAGACAGAGAAAGCAAGAGGCAAGTTTGGGGTAAAATAGATTCTAGGAAACCACATCTTGAGTGTTACTTTTTAGAATTCCTCTCATTTTTATCTTTAATGATAACTACATATGCACCCAAAAGCATTTTTTCACAGGGGAGAATTGGCAAGTCAATCTTGTATCTCATAGAAAGAAAAAAGAATCTGAGCATTTATTTTCAGAAACAAGTCAAGGAAAGGAGTACTCACTGCCCAATTTGGAAGTAGTGCTACAATTGTTGGTGAAAGGCCACGATACATTCCCTTGAAACCTTCAGTTCTTAATATGTCCTTTAGGCTTGTAATAATGATGCTACCTGAGTGTCCGCCAAAGAGAAAAACACAAATAACAACAGCAATTAATAAGCATAGCAACTCACAGAATTCACCCTACAACTAAGAATAAAAAAATTCTCCAAATCTCTATCCAGAGTGATAGCCAACTAGTAAATCTTCATCAAGCTCAAATTTTAGTTTGAACCTTGTCCAAAACTCAAAACATCAATCAAAAAGAGTAGCTCTTATAATTTCAACCTAGTACATTGTTCCATATAATTTCCAGTTCTCATTATTGCTTCAAGTCCATGTAGCTTATACAACTTGTTAGTACCATAAAATTGATGGCGGAACTATAATACACAACATTGCGTTGAATCATCTCTAACATAGCAACATAGAAACATTAAAACTTGCAGAATCAAATTTCTAGTTTTTCAGGAAATCATAAGGGTGTAGTAACACAGTCTAAGTATACCATATACAAAGGGTAGCAAGTCCATAAGAGTTACACTTATAATTTGAAGTTAGTACAGTACTCCGCATAATTTCAAGTTCTCACTAATGCTTAAAGCTAACTTAAGTTCCATTTGGATCGAGGGAAAGTAGAGTAGAAATGACCCAAAACTAGCATATTTTTAGCCAACTCTACTCTACTCTCCTCCACTCCCACTCCCCTCTGCCTCAATCGAAACAGGCCCTTAGTCTATTAGTTACTAGCACAAAATTGATGCTCGACATCACATTGAGTCATCTCGAATATAACAATATAAAAACATTAAAATTCGCAAAACCAAATTTCTAGTTTCTCAGAACATCACAAATGTGTTACTTAACACACTATAAATCATACATAAAGGAAGCAAAAGCAATTCCCTTTGTGAAAAGAGGCAGAGATTGTAGCATTATCAAACCTTTATGAACAGGAGGAAGGCCATGGACCTGTAGCCTTGTCTTGATTACATCCAATGGACACACAAAGGTGGCAGCAATAGCACCTACAATGCAAAAACCCAAATCACCAATCACTCATTATTACACAACACAACCAAATGTAATCAAAATGTTAAAATTGGAACCAAATTTGAAACCCTAAATGAGTTAAAGCTAGGAGAAAGAGATTGAGATTGAAATGAAAAGCTAACCAGCAGAGGCACCAGCACAAGCGTTGCAGACGAAATCTCTGGTGGTCGGACCATCACAAAAATCCCTAGTTCTAGTCATGTTGAAACTCAAGAAACCAGCTGCCTTTTATTTCTTTTTACAGTTCCTATGTTTCGATACAATCTAAGGAATTAAACATGGTTAGATCTATGTATTTATAGTTATGGTTTTGTTTAGTTTAGTTTGTTCACATTTGAATTTTGAATTTTGACCAAACCCAAAGCTAAATATTAAGAAAAGAGGAGAGAAGAATCAGAGAAATTTGGAGTTATCGTCTTTGAAGGGGTTGAATTGGAGTCGTTGAGAGGAACGTGTAAGGGACTCTTATTAGAACGGGAATTCAATCAAAACTTTAATTTTCTAGTATTTCTGCGCAGTGCCAGTGGGTATTGGGATTCAGATCCCAAGTAGAAGGTGTAAGTGTAACTTCCAGGCTTGCTCTCGCTCTCCACTACTGTATCTAATATTACCTCTTTTTCCCTGAATTGCATTCTATTATTATATGTAGACAAAATTTTAAAGGGTAAAATACAATAAACTACCTATGGTTTGAAGAAATATTAAGGGTTTTTTTTTCAAAATAACATCTTTTCTCAAACAAATTCGTTAGTTAGTAACATTTCCAAACTATTTAGCAATTAACATTTTGAGTCTAAAAAACATGAGTTCACTGTAGTAAATTGAGTCTATTAAACTCGATTTTTATGTGGAACTCAAGTTTTAGGAACTCAAGTTCCAATTCCTACGTCTCTTTTCCCTTCCAATTCTTTTTGTTTTTCGTTCTTTTTTTTTTTTTTTCTTAAGACCCAAATCAAAAATTCAGAAAATACCCAAAACTCTTTTCTTTTTCTTTTTCTTTTTCTTTTTCTTTTTTTGAGAATCAAAAAATACCCAAAACTCAAAGGCTCTAGTTTTTACAAATCTGGTTTAGAGAGAGAGTGAGAATACGATTTTTTTTCCTTAAAACCCAAATCAAAATTCAAAAAATACCAAAACCCAAAGGCTAAGGTTTCTGCAAGTCTGATTTTTATAGAGAGAGAGAGAGAGAGAGAGAGTGAGAATCCGAACCGTTGCTAATGCATTGCTACATTTTTGTGGGTTGCGTTGCTACGTTTTCTGGGTTGCGTTGTTGCGTTCTTGTTGTGGGCATTGCTACATTTTCTAGGTTACGTTGCTGCTGCGTTTTTAGTCGCTCTACTGCTGCAACTAAGGTCTACACCTGTCTTTCCAAGGCGTTGGAGGGATTTCTTGTTTCTTGGTTGATGGTAGCCATTGAACGCATCTAGACCATGCAACTCTTTTGTCTCAAAAGCGGTGATATGGTTAATCAAAATTGTTCCTATAAACAACGCCAACTGATGATGTGCTAGAATCATCAATGAGTTATAGGCTCCAAGTCACTCCAATAGATACATGTGAATAGGACCAAATGGACTAAACAGAAGGCACCGATGTGGTACCAGCCAAAAACCCTCCGAAGGTCAAGTTAGTAAATGAAAAGTCTCTAAGAACTCTATAGTGAGAGAGCTAGAGAGTTTCTGCGTACTTAAGAAAAGTAGGGGTTTGGCACTTATATAGTGGTGAGTGGTGAATCAGAATTCCTTCAAAGTAGGGATCTTTCCTTGTTGTGAGGGTCTAGCACTTAGGGTTTCCAAGATTTTAGGATACCTTTCCATATGAGAGGGATATGGGTGAGTAATGGGCTTTGTCTTTCGTGTTATGCAAGATGTTTCGACATATAGGTATTCGTGGGGATCAAGCCAAGCCACGCTGGACCGGTCAAACTCTCCACCCCGTCGGCCTCTTCACCCCATCCAAGGGTCCCTCATCAGCTTAAAGAAGCGCTTGTTAGGTTGTCATTGCAGGGTCGTCGTTTGTGTTACTGTCACCCTAGGTCTTCCGTTTGTTTCCGTGAAGCTGATGGGCCCGTGGGCGCCATTGGCTCCCTTGCATAACGTATCCAGGAGTATTGAATCTATATCTAAAATACCCCTATCAGTAACTATTTATCATACCAGATTCCAATAGAATCTCCATTCCTTACTTGCCATTGGTATCCTTGTTGTACTATTGATTGAGCTGAAAAAATACTTCTCCAAGCGTACGATGGGTGATTACCCAATTTAGTGAATAGGAAGCTTCCATTTGGAAAATATCGAGCTTTAAATACTCCGTGAACCAAACTATTAGTACAAGTTTGTAACTGCCGACCCTGTTTAGCCAATAGGGCTAAATTAAAGGCTTTTAAATCTCAAAAACTCAATCCACCTTCTTCTTCCACAATCACAACAACCAACAAACAAGGAAATCCACTGGTACTCACTGTCTGAAATCAAAACCCACCATACCCACCTTCAACGTGGAAGCCAACCCCCATGAAGACCACCATACCCAGATCCCATCACCATCGATCTCCAGGACCACCGTACCGATCCACCACCAACCTCCATGGTAAAAGCTTCATTGGGTTCTCTCTCTCTCTCTCTCTCTCTCTCTCTCCCAAACAGAAGTCATGGCCAAAAGTGTGTTTCTCATTTGCATGCTTATCACCATTACCACCAATAGCAGTGGCTTCCCCTTCCTTCCGATCTCTCTCCTTTTAAACCCCTCATACTTTTTCTCTCTCTCTAACTCTTTGCTTATGTCGACCCACGCCCATGGCAGGGCCTCCTTGCCCGACTCTCTTTGTTCGACACCAGACCACTGAACCCATTACTTAAGCTTTTCTTCTCTCTATTTCTCTCTCTTTGATCTAAACCGAACCCATATCCATGGTGGAACCTATTTTTTGTGTTGTGATCTTTGTCTCTCTCTCTGAGATCTTGTGTTGTGTTATGTGTTTGTTGTAATATGTGAGCTCTCTTTGTAATTTGTGGGCATTTCATTGATTTGTACTTGTTCTAATTTCAGAGAATTTGATTTGTAGTTAGGAATTTTATTTGTCAAGTTCATATACATTTATTTTTAAATTTCAAACCCTAATTTTTTTTTATTCATTTTATGTTTGTTTTCATCTAAAAAATGTATTTTTTAATGGTGAAAACGGGGAGGTGAGTAACTCACTAACAGAAGTAACCTTAGGCGAGCAAAGTGTTAAGTTTTAAACCACGGTTAGGCAAAGTGAAAATGGTCCAAACCATAGATGGGTTTACTATAATTTGCCCTTATTTAAAAAATTAAAAAAAAAAAAAAAAAAAAAAAAAAAAAAAAAAACAAACTTATTACACCAATTCATTTTCCTAAGTGACACATATATGAACAATGAATGGGACACACATTTTGTAGGGTTCTCATATCAAGCACAGATGAGTAATAAGTATTGTATTAAAATTGAAGCAGTGCCATTATTGTGGTTCACTAAAATTAAGAAAGTTCAAATGGACACTAGACGCAAAATTAGATTCCAATTAAAATCTAATTTGAGTTCTAATTAAATTTTTCTCTAAGTTTTGGCTTTATATATATATATATATATATGGGAAATGCTAATGAATGCCCTTAGGACATTGGGTAATAATCAATTTAAAAAAAGTTATTATAAGGAAAAAAAAAAAAAAACAATTAGTGTTTTGACAACTTTTTTCATTTCCCATAAAAGTGGTGTCAAAACTTTCCTAAATTGGATAAAATTGATTGTTAAACAATGCCCTAAGGGCACTCGATAGCATGACCCTATATATATATATATATATTCACCTAAGTATCCCATCAAGATCTATCATTTTTCCCCTTCCTCATAATTTTGTACATGAACACATCTCAAGAGTCTCCAATCGATTTATTAATAAAATGTCTTTAGTCTAAATGACTTTGGGACCAATTAAAGCCCCATAACCCATATATTATTTATATTTATTGTTATTGTTATTATTATCTATATATATATATATATAACCGAAACCTTTGGAGCTCTCACAATTTTTCACGTCACACTATTTTCTTTTCTTTGTCTTTTTTTTTTTTAGGTTTTTTTTTATCTTATATATTTATTATTTGTCTTCAACATGTAATTATCTTATCAAATATTACAATAGTTTCGTTTAAGTAAAACTCTATTAGATATATGTTTCAAAAACTTGAAAATTTTACTTCAACTAAAATTTTATAACAAAAATTTTAATAAATATTGAACCCGATAATACAAAAACCTAAATTCTTATTAAACCCGATAATAAATACATAAGCACGTTTAGGACTACCTCAATCTCAATAAACGTAGACCTCCCTTCTTTCTCCTTAGTCTCATTAAACGCAGAGCTCTGGCCTATCACTAATTCACTTCATGGTTGATTCAAGCCTTTGCACAGCCAAACCCCTGAATGTCTTCAGGTTTTTTTTAAAATTTTTTTTCTTAAAATTTTATAAATTTGGGCGTTTAATAGAATTTAGTTTTGGGTATGGTTGGTTGGTTTTGATTTACTTAATTGGGTTAGATTCAATTTTAATTAATGTTCACTGTACTTCGTTCAAGAAATTGTTGATTAGGGAGGTATTCCTCTTCAGAAGATTAAGAATGTAGATAATCCAACTAAGATGCATGATGACTAAATCAACTCCTTCGCACAAGTTCAAGTACTACATGAATTTGATTGGTGTTTGCAATTTGAGTTTATCCTCTCTCAAGGGCTTTGGTGAAAGTGTACATAGAAGTATTGTTTGTGAGGCTTGATCTAATTCAAGGGTCAAGGTAGAGATTTTTGGCTTGGCTTGAGCATAACCTCAAAGTCGTTGCTTATTTGTTATTAGTTTGGATTCTTTTAATTTTTCAATGCATGACAGTATTATGTTAGGTGTGTTTGAGTGGTATTTGATTAGCAATTTGCCACGTCTGGGTTTTATATATACCCTCTCTTCTTTGTATTTGGTACATGTCTCTATACTAATTTTTGCTTGTATTTTCATTCCTATTTTTTATTTGTAAGATCCTTCTCAAGTTTATAATTATTTTATACTTTGTAAAAGCCCTTTTGCACATAAGGTAGAAGTCATGTTCAAAGTTTAGCTCATTGAAAGAGGGGCGGCTCAGTGATGATCTCCCTCTTAAGTTTCTTCTTGGTTGGCATTTTTATTTTTAGCAGCTGATCTTTGCTATGCAATCTTCTAACTCCAAATTTTAAAGCTATGAACTTTTAGTTGATGATATTTTAATATTTTATACTTTGTTGCTAGGATTGCATTAGGGGGAATTCAATTTCATTCCAACCAAGCTAAATAAGGTTGTTGTAATGTTAGCTAATTGTGCAGGGTGAGTTATCTTCATTTTCATGATTTCTATTTTCAATACATTATTACAACATTATGTTCAAAATCCTAAATTCCTAGATGTGAGACTAGCAACTTTTCATATGAAATTCAAGGAATCTTGGAAATTTTAAATTAACATAAAACATGCATCTCAAAGAAGATGTTCAAATTTATGTTCCATCCCATCTCTCTCTTTTTGTGTTATTGCTTTGGTTTTTAAATTTTGTTTAATAATAATAATGATTTTTGTTGGGTTAGTGTGAAATTGTAGGATTCAAATTATAAATAATTTTGTGTTTTTATTTAGTGTGTTTGGGATTCAAGAATCTTTATATAGTTGTTTTATTTGTTTTATCAGTTGGTTGGTTTCAACTTTGATTCATGGTTATTTTGTTCTTGACTTTCTATCTTCTGGGTATTAAATTTTCAAGATTGATGTGAAGAATTGGGATCCTTTTCTGATGTTGGACTATTTTTCATACATGAAAAATTACAATCTGATATTTTTCAAATTTCAAATTTCTTTTATTGATATGGATTGCAATGACTCCTTCTAGTGGAATTCCAAATCATCCACACATAGATTTTGCCCTCATTGTTGTTTTTGATATTATGTGAATTCTTTTTTTTTTTTTTTTGACATCAAAGATAGAATATTATGTGCATTCATTAATCGTGGATCATTGTGTATAATTAATTAGGTATATTCTGATGTGATTTATGTTTTACAGGTTTTGAGATTGTCACGTACATGTTATAGGTATACTTTGTCTCAAAGCTATTCAATTACTTGATTACTATTAGGTTTAATTGAAAAGAAACTGAAGTTGAGTTTTTTGGATTTTAAGGAGATATTACTCATTAGGATTGTATAGGCCATAAGGTTACAATTAGACCCGATGATGTGCAAGTAAGACATATTAGTTGTTGAAGAATTGGGATCCTTTTCTGATGTTGGACTATTTTTCATGTATGAAAAATTACAATCTGATCTTTTTCAAATTTCAATTTTCTTTTATTGATATTGTTGACTCGCTGTTGATCAATAGGAATTAGAAAATTTATGTTAGAGCTTTATTATATGAAACTTATTCCTCTTGGTTTCATATATTTTTTTGTGCAGTGGATGACAATAAGTTGAGGAAACATCCAACCCTGAAATGCATGCAAGAAGAAAAACTCAAAGGGATTACAGCTTTAGGTCAATTTATGTCAGAACTCTTCTTTTTTTGAAGGGGTTCTTAAAAGTAGAAGTTCTCAAATCAATGATTCTATCAAAAGTTCATTCTCTTAGGTAAGTATCTTTGTCTAAGCCTTTTTATAGTGGTAGTATATTGTTCTATCCCCATAAACATCCATGACTTAGATTTGCTACCAAAAGAAGAAAAAAGCTTTAAGTGGATATTGTTTGGGTTGGTTGGAAAATTCTGATTATAAATAAAATTTACTAGAAATATGTTATTATGCGATAAGTTGAAGCCTATGAATTTATTTATATAATCGTTTCTATGTGATATTGTGATTAAGATGATTGATATTTTGGTAATTGATAATTCTCAAAGTTAAGTTGGTTTATATATTCTTTATAGGTCTTTATTGATTTCTTTAATTTATAATTTTGTTTATATAGAACTGTTAGCATTTAGATGTATTTGTGTGTTGTTATCTTTAGAATAAATAGATAATGGCTTTGGGAATTTACTTTTTTTACCTAAGTAGCTTATAAATCTTGGGGTTTTGAAGTTTATTCCATTATAGTTTGCCACAAATCCATTTGATATGACCTATTATCTATGACTTTAAAAGAAAAGGTTTGAGAAAGGGCTTTTCTTGGCCCTATTTGATGCTTTGTCAATGGGTATCATGACAACAATCTAAAATCTAATTGACGTGTACAAGTTAGAAAATTAATAAAAATAAACCTAGCAGCACAATCACTTTTTTTTTTTTTTTTGATTCATTTATATTATTTTGTGCAATTTTGCAGCAGATTTTCCTTTTAACTATGTACTAATTATAACAAGTAGATATGTTATCTAAGAATAAAAAATCTATCCCTAATCTGAAACTCACAAAGATAGACTTCTCAGTTTGAGGTAGAGTTGGCCTCTTGATATGTACAATTAATAGACAATTGATCATTAATTTATAAATATATAATGAGTGCTTTATTGAATTGCCACTTCCTTTTAGGTGTGTGTTTCTAACTTCTTTCAATTTCTTTTTGATCTATTTTCCTCCAATTTTCCAGTATCTTCTAATATACTTTACAAATATTCTAGAATGGTAATGCACATTTAGCTGGAAAAGAAAAAGGAAAAAGAAAAGTTGTGCACATCACTTTTAAGGATTCTACAATCACACGCTGCTGAATGCAAATTAAACTAGAAATGTCATATTTACATGTTTGCACGTACCAAATTAAAAATGTCATATTAAGTTTCCACATACTGACTTGATTACTTGTATGCATATTAAATTATTTATTATATGAATGAATAATCATGCATATTGGTAGTATCTGAGAAGAGTACTAAAGATTCATAATCATATCTCTTAACTTTTTAATATTGCTATTGTTGATGTGATGCTACTTTAAATTAGTGAGAATGGGAATTTGAATTGTGCATGATGACCTATAGAACATATGGGGTTTGATGGAAGGTTGAATAATCAAAACGCTTTGAAATGCATATCATTTATGCCAATGGTGTGAAACCACTCCACAAACATTTTCATGCATGATAGCGTAGTGATTGACTTTGTGTGGATGGTAGAAAAGATTCACGTCTAAGATATATGTGAAAGCATTTTTTAAACTCTTTGCTTTCTCTTTGCCCATTAAATAATAAGTTTAGGGATATAATTTTTTTTTAAAAAAATATTAAATTCCTATTTTTCCTATTTTAATATTGAAGTTAGATAAAAGAGCTACACTTCTCAAATTAAAAAAAGACCAGGTTTTTACATTTCATGTTAAGCATGTGCTCAATGCTTTATATTCTTTTTCTTATTTGACATGCCAATGCTTTAGACGATGATTTTCAAACCACATGCTCATATCTTTTGATTTTCATGATAGAAATGATGGATTGTATGTAATTTAAAGTCTTTGGTGTTATCTTTAATGTGAGTTACTAAATTCAATTGCGGATTAGTGAAACGAAATAATATTATAATATGATTTTTATTCTGTTAAGTGCAGGGGCGAAGCCACATAGTGGCTTGGGGGGGCCCCAGGCCCTGCAAAAAAAAAAAAAAAAAATTCCATTAGAGTAGGTAGAAAAAAATTTTGGGCTCCCCCAATATTGGATAGCTGGACCCCCCATGCCCAATTCTCAACTATTCTCCCAAGCCCAGCTCAAATATTCTCCCAAGCTCAGCTTTAGTTTTAGGCCTTATTACCTTATGTATTCCAAATAAAACAAGCTGGCCTGCTCAAGTCTAAACACTAAAAACAAAACTTCACTTTCTCTTCATCTCAAAAAACCCACCCACTGACCCACCGAATCCCTTTCTTTATTTCTTATTCTTTTGTTTGGTCTTCTTTGATACACTTTCATTTGCACCGGTACCATTGCCTACCTACCAGCACCCAAAACTCCAGTCCTCTGTACTCATAGTCCGGAAAAAATAAAAATAAAAAATAAATAAAGTAAAAAAAAAAATCCTGACCAGTTTTTTCTTTCTTCATCAGCTTTAGTTTTGGAACTTGGTGACTTGTGAGTTTTCTTCTCTTTCTTAAGCATTAGACATTCATCTCTTTTTAGTGTCTTTTTTTTTTTTTTTTCTCAACTATCTACACCTAAATATTCACATGCTCTTTATATTTTCATAGATTTTTAGAGAAATACATGATTGAAGGCATGGGGAGATTGTTTGTGATGAGTCTTGAAGGGAAGATCTAAAGTTGAAGGCAGTCAGGCAGAGGTAGTAGGCATTACCACACGGGTGACCCATCTTTGCACTTTGTGAAGACAAAGTTTCTAAGGTAAAATTGTTTTGATTTATTACCTATTTTTGATTAGTTAGATATCATGTGACTGTAAATGTGGCTGTAGGTGTTGTTAAATTGTTTGGTTTATGTTGTGTACAATACTTGTGTGTTTAATTTTTGTTTTTGTTTGAGGGGTTATTATTAATTAAAGTCATATTAAAAATGGGTTGTATGTTTAAATTATAATAGAAATTTTGTTTTTTCTTGAGTATAAATAACATCCATATAACTAAGTAAAAATTTCTAATTAAAATTTTATTTTTTTAACTTCTTTTTAGGTTAATTTTTTAGTCATATTCTTAAAGCTAAAAGAATTATAAGCAAACAAAAAACAATTGATGCATTCTTTAAGAAAAAAGACGTTAGCAATTCAGAAATTAGGACACATGTGCCTGTAGAAACAAATGTTGATACTTCAATGCCTGATGAACACTCTGACCCCTCCAAATGCTCAAGAATTCAATTTGAAAAGATAGATCGTGATCCAAGATCACGTAAACAAATATGTGAATTCCCTATCAGCAAACAAGATGAAATCCGACAAGCTTATCTCAAAAAAGGTCCATATCAACCTAAAAATATAGATTATCCATACAACGATGATACTCATCGTCGTCGATTTCAACGTTCATGGTTCGAATCGGCCCTCCATGTAAAAATTCCTGGCTATGCCCTGGTTAAGTGGACATTTTCATATGGTGGTCTTTGTTATTGTCAAGGAAGTTAATAAGTTATTTTCTTTTTCAAGGCATGTAAGCTGCACTTTTGGAGATCTAGGGTACATGGAAAAGAAAGAACATTGTCAAGGGCTTAAAACAACTTATTTTGCTCTTTGGGACCATGATTTAACTTTGTCTTGAGGTTAAAATGAGATTACATCATACAAAGATACAATTGTATACAGTAAAGAAGATTTCCAACCATGAGAAGTGGAAGCATATAAGCATAAACAAATTATTTTTGTATTTATTTGTATGTAATTTTTTGATGTTATATTATTGCAATTTTAATGTGGAAATTGTTACTATAAACTTTGATTATTTGTTCAAATGTACAAATTTTATTTATTAGTGCTTAATAAAGGGAAAAAAAACATATAATATATTAAAATAAATTTCCTGAACTTTCCCGTGCATAGCATGGGTTAGCGACTAATTAAAGATGTTTTCAAAAGGGTGTCACTTTAACATGAACACTACAATTGCCCAGAGTCTTCAGTGGTCTTTAATATTAATATTTTCTATTTGGAATATTTGGTTATCAAATAAACTTATTTTTCAATTGTTGGATTCCCGAATTCCACAAATTGTTCATGCACATAAGTTTATTATTGTGCTTATCGATTAAAGGAAGATCATTTCCGCCTCCCGGTTGGATCTTATGGACTCCAAACAGTGACGAACTTAATACATCTGGTGACTCCAAAGGCCGAAGACAATTCAGGCTTCTGAAAAGATTGTTTGCCTCATCTGGGGAATTGGTTGATGGGCTTATCTATACATCAACCAATGTAAATGCCAAATAATGGGCTCTAAGGGAAGGCAACTGCGGGCCTGGAACTTGGATTTAGAAGCTTAAAATTATGTTCGGTAACAATTTTTATTTTCTATTTTCAAAATTTTTTTTGGAAATATTTAAAAAATAATTTTTTTTTTGTATTTTTAAAATCAAAAATATGTTTGGTTAGTTAAAATTAAAAAAATAAGTTTTTTGAAGAAAAAATAAAAAATATTAAAATATATTATTACTAGGATTTGAACTCTAATATTAACTCATTAAATGAAATAGATTCATCGAATTAAATGCGTATTTTTATTGACTTTTAAAAAATAGAAACTGAAAATAGTCTTTTGTATATTTTCAGTTTCTTTCACAAATTGAGTTTTGAAACAATTTTTGTTTTCTGTCTATTTTTGGTTGCCAAACAAGTTTTTTAGTCTCAAAAATAAAAAAATTATTTTTAGAAACAGAAAATAAGGGGAAAAACAGTTACCAAACATAATCGTTTTTTCTTTTCTTTTTTTCTTTTTTGTAACTAGAAACTTAATTCACGAAATTGATTCCATTCAAGTAGATGGTTTATGTGGTTTCTCATTGTCCCATCCTATTCCTTGCTACATAGTAGCAAGTTTCTATTAAGCAGATCTTCCATAATAATAGTAATAAGTTTTTTGTCGCAGATTAAGATATTTGGAATCTAAATTCCACTTACATCATCAATTAATTTTTATCATGGTCTTATGATAAAAAAAAATTTTAAAATCATGAAATGAACGTCATAAATTAAAATTTTATCATACCTAAATAATAATAATAATAATAATAATAAACAACCAACTATACGGATAGACTTGCTGTTATGGGAAGCTACTCTTGTAATCTTTATGTACTCCTTTGGGATCAAAACATATTTTAATCACAAGCAATATTATATACACAATAATTGATTTTTTTTCCCTTTTTTTTAGAGAACATAATAATTGAGTTGATAAAATTTTATTGGTATTTATCTGGACACATTATGACATTCATTTTTTATGACGTCTACTTCTAATGATTTCACTATTTGTCATCAAATCAATACACCAATCGATTTTTTATGCCGGTGGAAATTGAACTACAAATCTCTTATTCAACCATCAAAGATTTTACCAATTGAGCTAACTGAAACTCAGTATAATATATAACTCAAAACTTCATTTACTAATATGTACCATCTTTAGCAGGAGAAGAAAGTGGTAGTATATTCCGTTTGTCACTAGTTTCTCTCATTTCCTTTTTATCTTCTTTTTTTTTTTTTTTTTAATATTATGAACCCTTTTTATCTTATTTTGCTTGTATAAAAGTTTTTTTTTTTTTTTTCTTTTTTCTTTTTTAATTTCGTTTTCTTTTATTATTCGTATACTTCAGTTTATAAAAAAAATAAAAATAAAAATAAAAATAAAATAAAATAAACAATGTGCAAAAAGCTAAAGGGCTGTTTGGATTTGTTGTTTCCATCGCTCATAACTCTGTTTCACTTACTCATAACTCAAAAATGGTGGGACCTAGTGATGAGAAGTCCGTCTGGTTTTTGCTTCTAATTTTTGTTTCCATCACTCAATTCTCTGAGTTTTGAGTGATGAATTATGGAAACTGAAAACACATTTTAGATGTTTTCAGTTTCTAATGGCATTTTCGTAATTAACCACACACAGGGGGACCAACACACGTGAGGCATGCTTTTGATGGTCTCAGGCACTGCTTTCTTCTCCACTTTTCTTTCTTTTTTCTCTCCTTTCACTGGTCTTCGCTGCCTTCAATTCTTTTTTCTTTCTTTTGATGGTCTTAGGTGCTTTTTTTTTTTTCTTAATCACAAAACCCATTTGGTCTTCGCTACAGTTCTTTCTTTCTTCTTTTTTTTTTTTTTTTTTCACAGAACCCATTTGGTCTTCGCCACTAGTGATGACAATGGAGATCATCACAGGTCCGACTATTCTTGCATTAGTTCGTCGTTTGTGCAGGTCTGATCATCGTTGTAGGTTTGATCGTCATTGTGGGTATTAGGGGTTGAAGGAAAAAAAAAAAAAAAAAGGAATTCATGGTGCCGCCGATGGTGACGGTGGAGATCATCACAAGGGAAAAGAAAGGTGAGAAAATGTGAGAAAAGTTTTGCTGGGCTTCATCTACTCTGTTCTTCACGCATTTGGGTCCAAGGGTTTTTTTTTTTTTTTTTTTTTTTTTTACCGAAGCTAGTATGGTATTTTATGAGAGGCAAAGTGAGAGCTGAAGATTGGATCAAGGCAAAGTGAGGCAGAGTGATGCGGGTAAGCTAACAAAAATCATGTATGGGTCTTTGACTAAGTGCTCAGGTATGGGACCCACAAAAATGTGGAATATTTGAGTGATGTGAAGTGAAAACAAAAACCAGATGAGTGGGTATTAGAAAATTGGGGTATTTTAATTGATGAGTGATGAGTGTTGAAAATTAAGTGAATAGTGATGAATGATGAAATAAAAATCCAAACAAGGTTTAAATCATCTAATTAAAGACATTCCTGGGGGAAAAAAATCTTATTATAGTGAAATCAGAAATGCATCACAACAGGTTAGAGCACTCACAGCAGTGGTGCTATATAGATATAATGCTATATTTTTAGCTCAAAATCACAAAAAATATCACGTAGCAGTGGAGCTAAATCTAAAAAATTTAGCTCCACAGCTACAGTACACATCTATATTTAGATGTGTACTGTAGCTCACAGGTAAAAAAAAAATTATTTTTTTATTACATTTCTCTCTCATCCCTCATTAAATAATCTTTTCCTATTCTTTCTCTCTCCGGCTTCTCTCTTTCTTCTTTCTTTCTTCTTTCTTCCTCAATTTTTTTCTCTCTAGCAAGCCGGCCACTCCCTCATCCCTCAGCTCGCCGGCCACTCCTCATCGTCGATCTGTTCTGCCAACCAAGCTCGCCGTCCCACCCCAAGCCCCATCGCCCAATCTGTGCCTCTCTCTCTCTCTCTCTCTCTCTCTCTCTCTCTCAGTCACTCTCACCTCTCTCGACCAACCCAGCTCGCCGATCCAGCTCCCGCAAGCCACCGCTGCCATGCCCATCGCTCTTTTCTCTTTGCTGTGATTGAGGTTTTTTTTTTTTTAATATATGGGTTTGGTGGCTGTGGTGGTGGTGGTTGATTTTGGCTATGGTAGTGGTGGTGGATGATTTTGTCAGTGGGTTTGTGGATTTTGGTTGTGGTGGTGGAGGATGAGTTTGGCTTTGACAGTGGATTTTGGCTTTGGCAGTAGCTTGATCTTTGGTTTTGTTTTTGTTTTTTTTTTTTTTTTTTTTTTTTCTATGTTGTGCTGTGGTTGCCAAAGTAGAGGGTGGTTGTGGCCGGTGGTGGTGGTGGTGGTGGTGGTGGTGGTGGTGGGGGGGGGGGGCGGCTTTGGCTGTGACTGATGGTAGAGTGGATTTTTTTTTTATAGTAGAATATATTATTTTATTGTAGTTGTTATATTATTTTATTGTGATGTATATATTATTTTATTGTGTTGAAAGCTAAAATAGATCCACTGCTGTAGCATGTGTGGAGGTAAAATAGATAAAGTGACTTTTTGTGTAATTAAATAGATAAAATTTTGCCTACACTGCTGCAAATGCTCTAAGCTTGATGGACCCTGGAGGATGCAGTAGTTTAAAGCTGGTTGCCCCTTGGATGCGGGGCAAATAAATAGGCCCTAGGGAGTAGAGAGATCCATTTTCTCTGCCTGTTTCAGATATCTATCTATCTATCTCCCTTGTGTAAGTTCAAAGCATGACAGAAGAAACAATTGTGATGATAATATCCAAGACACCTACTACTACAGTAATCTAGGCTTGTTAATTCTCAGATACATCAGGTGGTAGTAGGATTCCACAAAATATAATTTAATTTAATTAAAAAAGAAGACACAGCCGGCACCACTGTTCAATTTCCCCAAGATCGCTTGAAGTCTAGCATTGTAGATTTCTATCATTCCATATCCAAGCTTGCGTAGGCGAACATAATTCTGACCAAATTATTTCAGTATATTTTTACTCAGCAAAAAAAAAAAAAAAATAAAACTATTTCAGTATATTTTTATACAGAAAAAAAAAATACTATTTCAGTATATGTTTATTTCTAACATATATTTCCAAAAAAAAAAAACTGTTGGAATGGCGTGAATTGTCAGAATTGGTAGCTTGACAATTAGACAACAAACCATCAGAAAGTTGCATAATTGCTATACGTGAAGAAATGCAAAGAAGTTGCATGAAATTGTTGCATGGACTCAGCCGAGTATATTGACTTCTTGGTTGATAGAAGTCTTGCATTCCCATTGGTCCAGAACACTTGACATGCAGCCAAAATATATGGCTTCATTGGCATTCATGAACTGTCAAGAAAGGGTAGAAGTTACCAAATATTAGGGATGTGCAGAAATTTCGCCAACCCGCCAAACCCGATCCGACCCAATTCAACTTGTTGGGTTGGGTTGGTTTTTAAGGCTTGGTGGGTTAGGTTGGGTTACAATTTTTTTTTTTTTTAATAGCGGGTCGGGTTGGGTTTTGGTCATAAAATTAAAAACCTGCCAAATCCAACCCAACCCACCCATATTTTAATATATGTTTAAAATATATTATATATTTAATGAATTTTTTTAAAAACCAGTTGTCGAGCACTTCGTAAGTTCCAATCAGTTCTTTTAATATATATTTAAATATATTATATAATTAATAAAAAAATTTAAAAATTTTAGATATATTTTGTTTATAACTGAGTTAGGAACTCGTGAATATTTTATTTATAAGTGAATTAGGATACTAGTTCATTTATCTTTTGTTTATCAACTCAGTTGGATACTTAAATATATTTTGTTTACAACTAAGTTGGAATATTAGTTTATATACTAATGTATATTTTGTTTATCAACTTAGGTGGCAAGTGTGATATTTTTTTTTTCTTTGCTCAATTTAATAATAATAGTAATAAAAAAAATTTGTTCAACCCATGGGTTCAACCGACCCAACCCATGTGGGTTGGGTTGTGTTGGGTTGAATTTTTTTTGACCCACAATCTCCTCAACCTGACCCAACTCGACCCATGCACACCCTACCAAATATTATGCTAGCCGAAATGTATGATTCAATTGGTAATAAATACTTGGCCACTATTGTTGACTTTCTTAACAATTGGTGTTTCACGTTGGTGACATTTCGGCTGAATCCTTGGCTATAAATAGAGGTGGATCAAGTTGGGAAGATGCAATGTGAACTACAGAGATAACAAAATAACTTCTTCTGTGTGTGTGCCCCAGAGCTAGGAAGTTAGTGTCTTGCAACTTTTGTCTAAATACAATAGGTGTTCTCTATTTATTTGTGAGAGAACTAAAGGTGTATTTGGGGTTTGGGTTTATGTGAGTGTCTTCAAGTCATTATTGTAATCTCTACAGTTATAGTGAAAACTTTCTATCGTCTCCAGTGAACGTAGGCATATTGCTGAACCACGTAAATTCTTAGTGTCATATTTTCTTCTCTCTTTTCTTTAACCTTGTGTTAGCAGATTAATTCACCCAATTCTCACAACAAAAACCAAAACAAAATCGAATTCTAAGACATTAGGAAAACTAGAATTTTTTTTAATAATTTATAATTAAGAATAAAGAAATAGAATTACATCCCCTATTTCTTTTTCTTTTTTCTTTTTTTAAATTTTAATATTTCAATAGCTAGGGAAAGAGAGATTTGAAAGTTCCCTTTACGGTGGAACTTGGAAACGTCCTTCTTTTCCTCCTTTAGTCTTGTTTTTTTTTTTTTTTTTTGAAAGGAAAAATTCTTACGTCCCCTTTCCTGGGCTATAAAGTATGGGTTGTGTTACCGTCCCCATTAACAGCAGTTTTTTTATCTTTGTTTTTTTGCAATTTTTTGTCTTTTTTGTAGTTTTATGATTTTTTTTTTCAGCTTTATAAGTTATGGGACTAATTTCATAGAGAGAAAAAAAATATTAAAATAAACTGTGTGGCTAATTTTATTTTATTTTTTTTTAATCCATTTTTTTTATTAAATGAGACTCATATTAGTCTAATCTTAACAAGTACCCAATAGTACTCATTAACATTTCTCATAAAATATAAATCTACCTCATATACACCAAAAGCAACTAGACTTTGCAACCTTTTAAGTTGTAAAGTTGTAATATGCTTATTTTGGATTGTTTCTAAAAATATAAATCTATCCCTATTATTAGCCTGCCCAAAAAAAAAAAAAAACTATAAATAAATAAATAAAACTAAACGTCGTAACATAGAAGGAGGTCCTGAGCACATCATGGCGAAGTTTTCTTCTTGAAACTTCAGTGCATCTCATCACATTAAAATACACTTATTCGCATCCCTAAATAATATATGCTTAATTTTCTAAATAAATAAATAAATGTTTTAACCTCTATCCGTTGGATTTGTAAGGCACGTGCAAGTTGCAATCAGCAATAAGACCATTTAAATTAATTCAAAATTTATTAGGTGCTCTTAAAACATAGTAACTCTATAATAAATATGAGAAGAATGATCACCGCATATCCTTAGTGCAGTGGTCACTCTACAAGTATAAATACTTGTGGGGTGTGGAGGCAAGGGTCGAGGTTCAAGTCTACAGAAAGGAGCTTTACATACATATACACTTAAATTAAGCTAGAGTAGAAATTCTATTTTGTATAAAATATATATATATATATATATATGAGAATAATGAGCATCATTCATTATGTTTCGAGAATACTTCAAAATTAATCTATGCAATAACAAGATAATAAGGGAGCAACCAAACAACAAATTCTATGACCATAGCCGCAAAATCCCATGGAAATGGGCAGTTGTAATTTTGTAACCATCTCGTTAATCCACCACAATTCCTAAAAAAGTTGACATCTTTTGGATTGCCTTATTATTATTATTTCTTTTGAAAAAATAGAATTCCATAGAAATTATATTTCTATAATAAGTTAGACATGGTAAGAGACTGCATTTGATCATGATTATCCAACTCGTGTAATTCCTGCATATATTTATGGGCATGTTTAAATATAACTACAATTTCAACCTAAGTTATTTCTTCTTAAAAAAAAAATGTTGTTTTCTAATTTTTGTCTAACTTTTTAGAATAATGTTATAGACAAACTATTTTACAATATTTTTACAAACTATTGATGTGAACAACTTATTACTAGTTTTCATCTAGCACCACTAACCATATTAGCAATTTGTAAATTTTTTTGTAAAATAATTTGTTTCTCTAGCATTATTCAACTTTTTATGCATAGCGCATTACTTTTTCTAAAATAATTTTTTGTTATTGTAACTTCATTAAAAATATATATATATATATATATTATAACTATGATTTTTTATAGGAAAGTTGAGACAATACTTCATAACAAAAGAGGCAATCAAATACACTTGACTCTTTCATAAAAAGAGGAAAATAAAATGTACCTTAACTCCACAAGTAGTAAATGAAGAGTAATTAAACAATATTTTAAAATACAATAATATACTTTATCTTTTCACATAATTGTAGATTTTATTAAATAATATAATAGTGGAACCCACATGTGAGGGAGTACATCATTATTGTTATTTTGAAGTATTTTATAATGAGAAGTGATATATTCACAACATTTTCATAATAAATCTTAGATGGTATGTTATTATTGGTTTTAATTTTAAATCCATTATTGAAATTACTTTTTCTGCCCATCAATATTAGGTAGTAACAATCTGTCACTTAAGATTTGCTGTAAAAATGTTGTGAACATAACATTTATATTTTATAATAATAGAGAAAAGTTAATCGATGCCCTAAAGGAGTTAGTTTTGGAAATTTTTTAGAAACTTTTTAGGAGAAAAGAAAAAAAGTAATTGATTTAAAAAAAAATTAAATTTTCCATAAAACTGATATTAAAACTTTTCTAAAATGACACATTAACAAATGTCTAAAGGCACTGTGGGGGTCAAAAACACAAAACAAATGAGCAGTTTAGGGTTCTTGATCAATACAACTAACTTATAAAGTATAGGAGACAAAAATCCATAATGGAAAATCTAATCTAATACTATATACTAGCCTTTGAGCACACGCTCACGTGCATGCTCAAAGGTTCTACTATTTTTTAAGTAAAAATTAATAATTTGCATTTATTATAATTTGGAATTTCTACCTTTTCCAATCACAACCAAAAAAAAAAGAGGATATAAGAAACAAATATATCGTGATGAAGTGTAAAAAAAAAAAAAAAAAGTGAATACTTGGGTGAGTTTTGTAGGTTGAAGGAGTTTTAAAACTAACAAAAGAGTAATCCTATTTTGTAGGGAGTTAGTGAGTAGAAGTAGAAATTGAAATCAACGTAAAAGTAGGAGTTTATTAGAAGTATGAAGGCATTTCAACGTAGAAGTAGGAATTTATTATTTTTGTCAATTTACTATTTTAACCCTATTTTTATGTTTTAGATAGGGGTATTTTTTATAGAAAAAAAAATAAAATAACTAATCTTCTTTTTCCAATTTACTATTTTACCCTTATTTTTAAGTTGTTGGTTAATTAATTTAGGGGTATTTTTGATAGGAAAAAGAGCAATAACTAAATTTCTGAATCTTCTTAATATATACAGATAATAGCAGAAGCCTTTAAAGAGGTGCTGTCACGTTAGGAAAAATGGCTATCTAAAATTCTGACACGTTTACAAATTTCCCCTTAAAAGACCCACACGGTGCAACGTTTTGGGAGAGTCTTATAAAACCCAACGCGCTTATTAAAAAAAATTAAAAAAATTAAAAAATAAATAAAAAATAAAAACCCAAAACAGACATACGCTGCGGAAAGAAAAGGAGAACCAAGAAAGAGAACGATAGAGAAAGAACTTCGGTATGTCATAGATGGTGGAGAGAGAAAACCCTGAGAAGAAAGTCAAGCTTTGCCACCATCAGAACTTCGGTCTTTGTTTTTTTATACCGAAGGTCAGTGTACTCCCTTCCTCTTCAAATACTGTTTTTGTAGTTTGAAAGATTGAAACTCCTCACCATTGCTTTTCCTATTCGAATTAGAAGCTTAAATCTTCAATATATCTATGTTTTTGAATTCAAAACTGGCAGTTCCCCTTACTTAATTTTCTAGGGTTCCTGAGATACTGAGAGTTTGAGGGTTTGCAAAGAGGGAAGGAGAGACATCTCAGGGCGTTGCCGCCGGCACCACCGTTCGTCTGCAGCCATCGAAAAACTGGCTTTCCCCAACTGTTATACTGCTGGAGCCATTATGGGTAAGGTTTTTTTAAAATAAAATAAAATACTGAAAATAAAATAGAATGAAAGATTCTACTCAAAGAGAGATAATACCGCTTTAACGCCCCTATCAGGCGACCAAAACCACTACACAGAAACTCCACAAGGTGCGAATAGAGAGATCAGAGGGTTGCTATTTGTAAAGTTTTCTCTTTCTCCGTTAGGTTTTGGCTTTGAGTATTTTGGCCAAATTGGTTTTAATTCATGTTTGATTTTAGATTTTGTTTTATATATTAAGGCATTTGGGTTAGAATTGGTTTGGTTTTGCATATTTGTGTTAGATACGTTGATTTGAGTATTTATGTAATCAAGGTTAGAAAGTAATTAAAATAAATGCACAGTGCAAATACAACCATCACTGTTAAATTTCTTTGCATTGTTAAATAGATCATATTTTTGAAAGTTATTCCATTTTTTTTCCAGTTATATACCAAATTCATTTCAATAGAAACAGGAAATTAGATGTTGATTTTTTCCCCTTTTTTTTCCTATTCAATTATGTTTCTAGGGTTCTTCTTCCCCCACCCCCCCACCCCCTTTTTTTCCCTATTCATGCAGGGGAAGATAGAGAGAGATTGGAACCACTACCGGTGAGATTTTATCTTCACATTTAAGTTTGTTTATTAATTATGAGTAGGTTTTGATATTTTGTTTGGATTGGTTTGGATTTGTTTGGGTCCTTATGTTATATTTGGTTCTCATTATGGTATTTGAGTTATAAGTGATTTCTGTTTTGATTGTTTGGGTTAAACTGCGCCATAGTACATCCACCCTCTACCCTAATCAGACCGTACCTCCATTGATGTAGTCTCTATTTTTTGTTTCTTTAACGTTTGCTATTCAAAGAGAGCGTTGGTAAGGGCATGTGAAAAGAGTTGGAAAGAGAGCAATCTGACATCTTGGGTCAGGCCGCCTAAAACCTTTATAGGTATTATTTAAGTAAATATTGCTTTAAACGTTTGATTTGATTTAGGTTTAAGTTTTGGTACTCAATTGAATTGATTTTGATTATGATTGTCAATTTGTCATATAATAGAAACTATAATTATTTTTTCTTCATGTATTATTTTTATTTCCTTTCATGCATGTTTTGATCTCGTGTTGGATTGATGCAAAGTTGTGATTGCCACTTTATCTTCTATTGCATTTACTTTTAAATGAATTTCCTTTTGTTTGTTACTGCTTGACTACAAAACAAAAAAAAAACAGAGAACAAAGTCAGTATGAGGTGTTTGTTTTTAAATGAATTTCCTCCTGCCATCATCATGCCAAAACCAACACCAATATGTGTTTCTTTTTTCCAGTTTGTTCATTAAAAATGATCAGAAACTGATATCTTATTTGGAGTGGTTTTGATTTAGGTCTTTAACTTGAAGTTATGTTTTTCTATTAGCTTTTCAGTTTGTGCATTAAATAGGATCAATTTTTTTTTTTATATTTGTTTGGATTGGTTTCAGTTTAGGTCTTTATGTTATATTTGGTTATGATTGTGAGAGACCACACCCCCGGCCCGTTTTAATGAATGTTAGGCCAAACCCACGTAAATAGGTGGAGTCGTGTTATTGTCTCTCAAAATGAAGGTTCGACTAGTTATATTTTCCCCTTTAGATTAAGGGTTTTACAATGGAGTTGCCACTTATTTAATTATTGGGATAAATAAGAAAACCAAAATTGAAAAATTCCTTATTTTATTAATTTTCAATTGAATTTATATTGGTCATAGGAAAATTACATGGCTTTGGTCCTAGATACAATCTAAAATAAAAGTACATTACTTTGTTTCCTAGTTACAATCTAAAAATTGAAAATTACAAGGATAAGCATTTGATCTACTAACCCTTGATCTAAGTTCGGAGGCTATGTTACAAGGTGGGAAGGTGTTAGGCACCCACCTTGCTCGGTGAAACCGGTCTTCTAGACTATGGTGGCTAACATTCATATCATATCATCCAATATGTCAATCAATTTGCATGTTGAATTTAATGTGTGTGCATGTGATAAACCCTAATTCCATTTACTAAGCATTGCATTTGGATTGAAAAATAAATTCTAATAAATGTGTGTGATTAGTGATATCCTAGATTCAAGGATTTGAAAGAATTATGAAACAAATATGTTTTTCATATTTTTGATGTGAATTTAAGATTAAAACTAGTGTTATGTGTGAACACGTGATGAACAACCAAGAACATGTGAAGAACATATTGGAACAACTAAGAACATTCAAATATATTCAAAGGAATTTAAATGATCATTATCATGCTTTAATCTTAAATTCTCATCATAGCAACACAAGAAACAAGTTACAGAAAGGGATTATACCTTCATGCAAGGTCCATATGGTGGAAGAAGAGACTCTTGGTAGAGATCCTAAGGGTGGAAGAAAAGAAGAGTTAGGAAAGGAAGAGTGAGTCTCACTCAATACCTTGAGTCTCAGGAAGACCAAGCTATGACAAAACCACTCAACTTCACTAGAACTTAAGAGAGGGGAGGAGATGAGAGTTTTTGTGTGCCCTGGAATGAAGGAGAGGGAGGGTTTATATAGTAGTGGTGGAGGAAATATGAATGGAAGGCCATTTAATGAAGGTTGACAAAAAATCATGAAATTAGACCTCATTTTAGCCTTGGAAAAAATCTGGTGCATTAAATGAAAAGATTGGTGGGAGTGGAGAGCAAGCCAAAATTCAGTTTTCCCGTAGCTGCTGTAACAGCTTGTAAAGCCAACTTCAAAAAATCATATATGACTTAATTATGATCGTAATTGTCTCGTTCTTGTGCTCAAATTGAAGCCCCGGATATCTAGTTTCTGAGAAAATTAACCTCATTCACAGATTCAAAATATTCTGAGAGATATCAATGAAATGGTGAGCAGAGGTCATTTGTTAGAAAATAGTTTTAGCACAATTAACATCAATAAGTCCAAAATTAGCTCCCAATTAACATTAAATGGGTCCAATCACCTCCATTTCAGACTTAATTGGTTCTAAATTTACTCTAATTAAAAGATAATTGCACAAATTACTTATTGAATAATTAATGTTTAACTATCTAATTAATTAAATGTATGCAACCTCATCATAAAATGTAGTCCTAACCAATCAAATTATGACACATCATTGATATTAAATTGATTACACTTATAACCAATTGAAATCAATTGTTCATAATCACATATAGTCGGACTCAATTTGTGATAGTGCATCTCAGCCATTAAAACTTGATTTGATGATAATTTTCAATCTGGTGGTCCGATTAAGGCTTATTACCAGTCGATTTGATCGTTACAACATCAAGATCATTTTGGCAAAATAAAATTAAGGATTTAATGGCCAGAATCAAGATGCATATTTTCAAGATGAAAGTACCATTTTACCCTCCATGTGAGGTTAAATGCGGGTTGCAAAATGGGGTGTCAACAGAATGCCCCTCATTGGCAGAGCTTGAAAAGCGAATGTCAATGTATGAAAGAGACACCTAACTTTGCAATCAGTATTTAACCATGGTGAATGTATGATGTATGTAGATAAAAATGTAGACAGTCATGTTGCAGATCAAAATGTGGACCGAATCTCGAAGGAGATTGCATACATGCCTCTTGGTAGGAGAATCAGGTCCAAACGTAGTTCATGCATGCAAATTTTTTTTTTTTTTTTTGAATGAGTACAAAACATGCTTACCTGAGGTCAAGAAAAAAAAAATAGAGGTCCAAGGATCTTGGCTCATGTTTTCAGAGGACCTAGGATATTGGCTCATGTTTTCAGAGGACCAAAGGTTCTGGATCCTGGCTTATGTTTCAGAGAACCTAGGATTTTTGGATCTTGACTCATGTTTTCAGAAGACCAAGGGTTTTTTGGGCTTTGGCTCATGTTTTCAGAGGACCAAAGGTTCTGGATCCTGGCTTATGTTTTTAGAGATCTAGGATTTTTGGATTTTGGCTCATGTTTTCAGAGGACTAAAGGTTTTTTAAGCTTTGGCTCATGTTTTCAGAGGACCAAAGGTTTTGAATCTTGGCTCATGTTTTCAGAGACCTAGGATTTTTGGATCTTGGCTCATGTTTTTAGAGGACCAAGGGTTTTTTGGGCTTTGGCTCATGTTTTCAAAGGACAAAGGTTCTGGATCCTGGCTCATGTTTTCAGAGACCTAGGATTTTTGGGTCTTGACTCATGTTTTCAGAGGACCAAGGGTTTTTGAGGCTTTGACTCATGTTTTTAGAGGACCAAAGGTTTTGGATCCTGGCTCATGTTTTCAAAGACCTAGATTTTTGGATCTTGGCTCATGTTTTTAGAGGACCAAGGGTTTTTTGGGTTTTGGCTCATGTTTTCAGAGGACCAAAGGTTCTGGATCCTGGCTCATGTTTTCAGAGACCTAGGATTTTTGGATTTGGGCTCATGTTTTCAGAGGACCAAGGGTTTTTTGGGTTTTGGATCATGTTTTCAAAGGACCAAAGGTTCTAGATCCTGGCTCATGTTTTCAGAGACGTAGGATTTTTGAATCTTGGCTCATGTCTTTAGAGGACCAAGGGTTTTTGAGGCTTTGGCTCATGTTTTCAGAGGACCAGAGGTTTTGGATCCTGGCTCATGTTTTCAGAGACCTAGGATTTTTGGATCTT
>NW_027070463.1:107959-138220 GCF_002906115.3 Quercus suber
GTTTATTCTCTTTCTTTGGATAATTTGGTCTCAAATTATCATCTCTATATTTTGGTTTGGGTAATATTAGGGATTTTCACTCTTGATTTTAATAGTTAGAGTACAGTTCAAAACTTAGTTTTTAACTAAGATCCTTGCAACATTTTTTCTTTGAGAATGCACTTGAATTCCAATGTCTCTTTAGTTTCACAAGTTTACATAACTTATGTTTATTTTTGATGGATCAAACCTTTCTTTTGTAGTCTCCCTTTCATCTTTCTCTCCTATAATTTGAAAAACCTTCTAACCCTATCATTTTGTTGAAATACAGATTTACTTTGTTCTTTGCCAAGCACAACACTTGGGAAATTTACAAGAAGAGTTGAGGAACAAACTGAAAGGTAAGGACTGCCTGATTTTCTCTTTGTTTATCTCATACTTTGTATTAGATTTTGTCCATTATGGTCCGTTTGGATTGATGGGGAAGGAGGGGGAGTAGAGTAAAGAAAATTTGGCTCAAAATTAGCTTAATTTTACCCACTCCCTCTCCTTCTCCCCTCCACTCTCCCTCCTTCTCCCCTCCATCCAAACAGGCATTTAGTGTATTTGTGTTTGAATTGGCTCTGATTTGCATATTTTAGCCAGTTTTCTCTTCAAAGAAACAAATATTTGCATTCAATTAATTCTTATCCTATATTCAACTAACCTGTCAAGCTATTATGTTCTCTTTTAAAAATAATTGCCACCAACCATATTGGGTTTTTTTATTTGTCCTAACTACATAAGCTGTTTGCGATTCTCTTTCATTAGTTTATAGCATTAAAAGCTCCACAACAGGAGATTTATTTGCATGGGAACAAAAGAAGGCAAATCAAATGAATATTCAAAAAAATAAAATACCTATTGGGAGGCCTTTTGTAGAACACCTAGCAGATATAGTAATTTGTTTTTACTTACATAATCCTTACGGAAAAAAATAAACAAGATATATGGTTCTATAGAGCCTAAGTATTAACAACCAAAACATACCCTATACTTTTGGCCAAATTAATTAACAGTAAAGTGGTGCCATGTTGTCTTTGGCAAGATGCTAAATGAGATGGATGTTGTCTACAAGAGTGAAGTAGAAGGATATCTTCTGTTGAGTTTTATAGAGTGCAACTCAATGCATCATTTATTTGTTATGCTAATGCTATTTTTTATGAATATTTTATTCTTATTTTGCTAGGTCTTAATTGCTACATAGAGCTAGAGAGTAGTTGAAAAAGAGGTAGAGACTAATAAGAAAATGAATATTGGTGTACTGAGAAAAGTTCAAATATTATCAAGATCCTAATGAAGTAGGAATTGATGGAAAAGGGCAGTAGTAGGAAGCATAAAGAAATTGAAAACCAAATGTACACGGCTCAAGGAAAGAGCAAGGCAATGCAGATTTCTATTGGTACCGGCTCTTATCTTTTAATGATTGCTATTGAGAAATTTCTATAATGGAAGACTTGGTTAGGCCTACCATAGCCACTTTCTTTGCTCTTACATAGGCTTGGACATTTGATCCTGAGGGACCAATTTTTAGTTTCAATCAGTGCAAGTGCAAAATAAGGATTGGCTTTAAGGGATCTCATTTTCTCTCCCCCCCTACCTCAAGATATATATATATATATATTTGATTTTGAATTCTTGGAATTAATTGTCCTCTTTGTAATGTAAATTGGGGAGCTACAGTAAGAATCCTATAATGGTGATGAGGTGTTTTGTATTTTCCTTATTATGTTTCATTTGAATTACTATAATGGTGATGAGGTGTTTTGTATTTTTCTTATTATGTTTCATTTGAATATTTCATGCATAAACATAGATTAAGAGGGATTTTATAGTCTCCTTAAAAATAAAAAATAAAAAAAATAAAAAATAAAAAAGAAAAAAAAGAAAAAAGAAGGAAGTTTATGAAAAAAAATAATAGGGAATATTTTTGTCATTTGAATAATTTTTGTCTTTTTCTTTTTTGATAGAAGTATTTAGTTTTCTATTAATCATCTATAGAGTTATCATAAGATTTTTATGATATCATATTTATGATTAGTTGGCCTAAGGAGCTATCATGGAGTTTTTATGATATCATATTTACATTATTAGACAATAATATTGGTAGGATTAAACACTTAGTGAAAATAGCAATTTCCTAACAATAGAATTTAAATATTTTATTATTATTACTTTTAGATATTTCCAATTTTGGACACGACACTGTTTTGGTTAAATAAAGAGTTGCAAGAGTTAATAGATACGACAACAAAATTGATGGAATGATGCCGTGTTGGTTGGTGGTTTAATTTCTGTTTTAAACTTCTAGTTAGTGGTAGAGGACATGCGGCTTGATGTAACTGGTTGTTAGTGTTAACAACTTTTCCCACTTATTTTAGGTAGTTAGTTAGAATATTCGCATTAGTGGATGCAAAATTTTTGTAAATTTGTACATCTAAAAAAAAAAAAAAAAAAAAAAACAAAGGAAGGTTATGAAAAAAAAGAAAAGGGAATATTTTTGTCATTTGAATAATTTGTCTTTTTCTTTTTTGACAGAAGTATTTAGTTTTCTATTAATCATCTATAGAGTTATCATAAGATTTTTATGATATCATATTTATGATTAGCTGGCTTAAGGAGCTATCATGGAGTTTTTATGATATCACGTTTACATTATTAGAGAATAATATTGGTAGGATTAAACACATAGTGAAAATAGCAATTTCCTAACAATAGAATTTAAATATTTTATTATTATTACTTTTAAATATTCTATCATGAATAAGAATTAAAGTATCCCGCGCATTGCACGGCTTGAACTCTAGTTAAAAAGATGATCGAAGACGGAAATAACTGAATCAAAGCTTTATTGGTTGGAAAAAAGTAATCTTGAGGTGGGTACAAGGGTCTTAAGGATGAATTCTTATGAAGACGCCTCTCACTTTCTCTCTCTTGTTCTTCCCTTAATTTTTCTGGATCGCCCTTCCTATTGCTCTCCCCCACCTATTATAGCCATCCTTCTCCTCTTCCAATTGTCTTGCTCTTAGCTAGATTTAGGGAGATTCTTATCCCATCATCATCTTCTCCTGCCATTTCATGATCATGAAGGGAGACTTTGGGGGTGTCTTCACTATTCAGGCCAGTCATTCAATATTTAATGTGGTTGACATTAGGTTAGGAAAGTCTTAAATGCGAAGGTGATTGTTACATTGGGCTATATGTTTTTATCAACGTGTTCCTGAGGGGAGCAGGTGAAGAAAGGCCTCTTTGACAACGCAAGTGGGTGCTCCTCAGTTGGGCCACATTTCCTTGAGGAGATGGGCTTCACAGATTACCTCGGTATTGGGCTCAAATGGTCTCTTCTCAATAGGAGGCCATTTCATCCCTCATCGGTCCCTGGGATGGACCCATTCCGCGGATGGGGTTTCTTGGGTTTTCCTCTTCAAGCTAAGGTCCTCGGGGTAGATTTAGGTCCACTCCCCCACATGCACCTTTTAGCCGAACCCTTTATAATATTCTATAAATAAAAAGGAGTAATTACGTTCATCTCCCTTGAAATTTAAAGAAATAACACTCAACCTTAAATCCAAATGGAAAAAAAACATTCCTCCCTTAAAGTTTGGAGGAAATAACACTCCTCTCCTTCTGTTTGTGTCAGTAATGAAAATATTTAAAACTTTAAAAATATTCTGTTTACAAAACTTTAATTATGATTAGTGAAAACATAACTAATAGAATTTAGGAGAAAAAAAAAAAAAAAAAAAAACTAAGTTTCTTCAACACTCAAGACTTGCAATGATTTTTGTGTAAGTGGGGACAAAGGAGGCATACTTCTTCCATATTTGACCTAAATTTTTCCCTTTTTTTACGCAAAGTTACGATGTTAGTTCCTCAAGTTTATCTTACGTGTGCAATTGATCTCTCAAATTTCAAGTGAGTGCAATTAATTCTTAAAACTTTAAAAATGAGTAGCATTAGTCATTTTATTAACTGTCGTTAGTGATGTTATTTAGGTAGTTAATGAAACAATGACTTGAATTTTTTTTTAATAACGTGACATTTTTAATTAAAAAATTACAATAATCAATTTCTAATCAAATCTAAAGCAAATTGATTGGTTTAAATCAAATCTAAAATCACCAGCTTGCTCCAAATAAAATCACATACGTTTGTGATTTTGGATTCACAAACTCACAACGGAGAGAGAGAGAGAGAGAGAGAGAGAGAGAGAGAGAGATTGGAATAGAAGTCTTTTGGATTGATTAAAATAAATGCCAAGTCAATCTGGATGGTTCAGGGAATTGACATTTTGCACTTGGAAGAGAGGGATCTGAGTTGGTGAGGCTGAGAGGAAAGGGATGGTGTTTTGGAGAGAGTGCGTAACTGTAGATGTAAGAGCATTCGCAGCAGTGGAGGTATAATGCTATATTGCTAAAATTTAGCTCCATAAACACAAAAGTCTTGCTGTAGCAGTGGAGCTAAATCTAAAAATTTTAGCTCCATTGCTACAATGCACATCTATTTATAAATGTGCACTGCTCATAAGAGCTAAAAAATAATAATAATATTTTAATCCTTACCTGATTAAAATATTAACTTTCTCTCTCTCTCTCTCTCTCACCGCTGCCAGCCCAAGCCCACACTGCCGACCCACGCCACCGTTGAACCTCGCCGCCAGACCCACGCCATCAATCCTCACCGCCAGACCTAGACCCACGCCACCGTCGAACCTCGCCGCCAGACCCACACCGTCGATCCACGCCACCGTCGATCCTCGTCACTAGACCCACGTCGTCAATCCTCGCCGCCAGACCCGGACCCATGCCGTCGATCCTCGTCGCTAGACCCACGCCGTCGATCCACATCGATCCACGCCGTTCGATCCACATCAATCCACGCCGTTCGATCCACATCAATCCACGCCGTCGATTCACCGGCTATGGTGGTGGAATGATGTTTGATTTTTTTTTCTTCTATGGGTTTGATGGCTGTAGTTGTGGGATAATGTTTGATTTTTTTTTCTTCTGTGGGTTTGATGGCTGTGGTGGTGGAATGATGTTTGGTTTTTTTTTTTCTTCTGTGGGTTTGATGGCTGTGGTGGTGGCGATGGTGGTTGTTGTGGCTATGGTTTGGTGGTACGATGTTTGATTTTTTTTTTTTTTTTTCCTGTGGGCTTGGTGGCTGTGGTGGTGGTTAGAAAGACGTGAGTTTATTTGTCAAAACTCATATCAATTTTATTACCAAACCCATAAATAAGCATAGATTCAACTTGTTTTGTATAATGCCCTAATGTTCACAAAGTTTGTTTATAAACAATTTTTTACTTAAATAAGCCTAAAACTAAAGTTTAAGTTTAGTTTGTTTATAAACAAACAAATATGAACAAGTTTTTTATGAACGATTTGGTTTATTTACAGCCCTAAAATTAAGGCACATTTTATTTATTCAAAAAAATGTTACATTTTTTATTTTAAAAAAATAATGCATAATAACTTAGTAAATACATTTTAGGTAGAAAAATATTAAAATTATTACAAATTTACTACTTTATGACACATTAATTTATAAAATTTATATAGTAAATTTCCATAAAAAAAATTATATATAATGAGATTTTGTAATATATTTAACGGTTAAACTTATGTCCAGTGCACTAGACACAAACTCTGTTCCTTTGACCCCACTCTTTTTGCTATTATTACCCATTATTTTTTAGAGGAATGAGTGAATTTTATTACCATCCATGTCTTTGCTTGTAATTGATAAATGGTTGTATTCACGTAAGGCCATCTCCTTCCCTTCCGTGATCAAGTGGGGGCTAGGAAGTGGAAGCAAGCCAAAATCAATTCTGCCGTACGGCATAATGGCATGGTTTACAAACCTAGAATTGAAATGGTGCGGAATGCATATTCGAAGCCAAGATTATTCTGCTCTATCATCTGTAGTACTAACCTACTAGCTATTTAATTAAGTGATGAGGTGAGTAGCACGTGCTGTCCATTTTGCCTATGCATATGTGGGGTATGGTAGTAGAGTAGCCCTTAAAATCCAAAAATAAATCCGTTTTATTTGATCGAGTAAAACAAAAGATGGTTGCAAAATGATTCTCAAAAAAAAAAAAAAAAGGAAAAAAAAAAAAGGGTTGCAAAAACATTTGGGTTTGGGTCAATTACAAAAATATCCCTTTAAATTGTTTTATAACTAGGGGTGGTTTTTATATTCGTCAAATCGATTCTTAAAACTAATTTCCGTTAATTTTAAGGAATAGAAAAATCATGTGATTATAAATTATAACGATACTAATGGTGCAAATTCCTAATAAGTCTTCTTAATGTGATTATGTGATGGTCATATAATTTTTTTGTCCAAAAAAAATTACAGAAATTTTAGCTTTTGAATTATTTGGCAAATATAGAATCCGATGAAATTATAAGAAATAAAACACCGAATGTGTGTTTCTCTCCCAAAAAAAAAAGCACCAAATGTGCTTTTACAAATTACTCAAACCCCAAATGTATTTCTACATTCTTGTCCAAAAAAAATTAATCACCAAATTCCACCTAGATTAACCCAGCCTTTTCGGCTTGCCCATAAAATTGAATAAAAAATTTTATATATTAAAAGAAAAAAGAAAAAAAACAAACAAACAAACAGATTGAAGAGTGACTTTTATTTTCATGGAGAAACATGCCCTATAGAGTAGGATTAACATCTTTTGTGCATGACAAAGTTACAGTGTACAATTCAATGAATCATTAAGGGACAAAATTTAAGTACAGTACTTTAAGTGCTGTTCTTAGGTTCTTCTTTTAAGATTTAATCATGAAGATATTTTACTAAAAAATACATTTTCATCTCATAAGAAAAAATCAACATAGCAGAATCTTAATAGAAAAATCTAAGTAACAACATTTAAATACTATACTTAAATCTTGCCTATTATTAAAAGTATTAGCATCAGTATATTAAATACTAAATTTTTAGCATTTAATAAACTAAAGACAAAAAGTCAACTTAATGAGATTTATCAAATGTTAAATAAATTTGGCAGTTGTTAGAGCCATGTTGGAAGAAGTGTATTGTGAGATGTGCAATAAATATTTTAGCATTTTTTATTAAAACTTTCTCTCTCTTTTATGATAATTGGGAAGTGTGAACTATGCAAACTTTCTCTCTCTTCTATTATTATTGGTAACCAAAAAAAAAGTAAGGATAAAATAAGAATTAAAATGAATAAATAAATAATATATAAATAAAATGATAAAAGAATAAAATATATGAGATAGATTGTATGGTAAAGTTGTGCGTTAAAATAGATAAAATAGATTTTTTACGTGTCAAAATAGCTTCTGCTTTTACTCTAATAAAAAAAAATAACTTCTTCTTTTTTTAACACATGATACTTATAAAATGCTCTTTGCTGCTCTCACCTTTCAGTCCACACAGTTTCTGAGCAACTACGGCTAGAGAAAGAACCTTTTAAAACACTGTTACATTACAGAGATGCCAGTCAGTTTTTAGTAATTATATAGTATTGGAAAAGTATAACAGTGAGTCTCAAACCTCAATCATTAAATTCATGGTAAAATTTATTATTTCGTGATCAGAGGAGGATACATGGAGAGTATTGTGCGTCTTAATATTCTCTCTCAGAGGCAGCCAAATACTAGTATTAACTAACATAATTCTTGCAGACACAAATATTAGTAATACTGCTACATTGTTGCTACAAAACATTTAGTTCCCTTACCCGGACGATAATGTATAAACAGTTCCACATTAAATGCCCTTGATTTAGTGGGAACTTTGTTTATATATAAGACAACTGCTAAATGAGTGGCATAAAAATACTTTATGCATGAGAAATGTCAATATATATGGAAGCAGCTCTTTCTGTGGCTGCTATCATAGTAGGAGATTGGCAAATTGAAGAAGGCATTGCAGGTATCATTAATTCGCACTTGGGCAGATACACAATTAATTGCAGATAGGGAAGTTTTAATTGGGAGGAATTGCAGTTGGCTTGTAACTTTAAGCATCTTTTGACACTTCTCCAAAAACCATGAGGTATGACAGCTAAAGTTTGTGTTGTTGCATTGCATCATGCAACAGTGCTATGAAGTATTCCATCCCTTGATTGATTATCCTTTTTCAATGAATCCACCAATTTATACTTCTTTTTTTTATAAAGTTTATTCTTTGTCTGTTGCCCAAACATGTGGTCCATGTATCATGTACTTGTCCAGTGTCCTGCCATTATTCACATTTTATTTATTTGCAGAGAAGTGTATAATTCGCAATACAGAACCAGATTTGAGACTTCATAAAGATTGTCATTTCCTTCCTAACATCAAATAATTTAATGAAAATACAGACATTTTCCACTCTCCTTTATTGAAGTTTGGAAAAAATGAGACTCCTCAAATTTAAAGAAAAAAAAAATCTACTGTGGAAGCAGCATTCATGGACTTCAAAGAAGGCCTGTCGTGGATGATCATAACGAAACAGAATATAGAGTGGTTCTCGGTCACAGTTTGTTCAATATGGACATATCGGATTCCAGTCAGAATAAACCAACCTTGGTGCAATCCAAATCAGCTCACAAACATAGCCAAAAATTATATCGATACAATGTTTCAAGTAGAAGATAGGGCAGTGATTGGAGTGATCATCCGAGAATGCCAAGGAAAAGACTTGGCACACATGGTCGAAATCATCCCTCTCCCCTTAACTGTCATAGAGCTTGAAACTTTGGCTATATCGAAGGCTTTACAGTTGGATGCTGATTTGAATTTGGAAGATATCACTCTAGAGGGAGTTTCAGAGATTGCCATGAATGCTTTGAATGCAGATTCACATTCTTTGGAATCCTTTAGTTTACTTAGTCGTGATGTTAAATGTTTGCAAGGTTATTTCGTTGTATTAGGTTTTCACCTGTTCGTAGAGAAGAATTGTTGTATTCTCACATTAAGAGACACGACAATGGGGTTACTCATAGTCTGGCTAAAAATGCATTATGCATACCAAATTTTCAAGTATAGATGGAAGATGTCTCATCTCATATTGGTTCGATTTTACAATTGGATGTAGTTGAATTTTATTAATAAAATCCATTAGTTTCTTTCTCAAAAAAAAAAAAAAACACACACACACAATTAACTAGTTATTATAAATTAGGTTATGTTAACGGGTGCTATTAGGATAATTATTAATAAACCATTTAAGAAAAATTTTAACACCATTTTTATTGAATATATAAAAAGCCATCAAAAAAATTATTTGTTTTTTTCTTTTCTTATAAAAAAATTCTAAAAATATATCATAAATTAATGTCTTTAGAACATTTGATAAGCTTTCCTTTATAAATTTTGTGAACTAACCTGACTTTTTTTAGTTAAGGTCCATCACAATTTTTAGGAAGTGCCCACTGTAAACACAAAATTTCTCAATTGCAGAAAATCAAACAATTGAAAAGAAATATGGTTTGCAAATATAAATTTGTATTGATAAGTAATGAGTTCAATTTCTATTTCAATTCTTTTACAAAAGAATGCCCTCTGATTCTATCTTCTTTGAACTTGACTCAAACAAGAATCTTCTTGACTTTAATTAGAAGATGGATTGATCAGTCTTCACAATAAATCTCTAGCTTCAAGCTTATTAGAGATTTATTATCCTTCAAGTTCTTCAAACCCTTCGAATGTTCTTCAAGTTCTTCAAAGATTCTTCAAGTTCTTCAAAGTTTCTTGAGACGGAATTTCTCCAGAGTTTGGTCCTCTTCCAAAACTTCGTGTTGAAAATGAGAGAGGATGTCCTCTATTTATAGTGATTTTAGAGGATAAACTCCATTTCGAATTAATATACTTGAAAGTATGTAGTAGACTTTTGATTGGCCCAAATTCTTCTTAGAGATAATTATCTCTATTTATCTATTTTGATAAATGTCATAATTTGATAAAGATAAATAATTATCTCTATTTACTTTATTTTAATAAAGATAATTATCTATCAATTTTGAATAGAAAATTTATCTCTATTATATTTATTTATATATATAATTATCCATAAATTTTGAATATAAAATTTATCTTTATCTCATGGGCCAAATGACACTTGGCAAATTCTAATATGCCAATGTGATGTCAATTTAGATGTCACATGTCATCATTTGACTTAATTAATTTAATGACATATTAATTTGGAATTTGTCACTAAATTTTTAATGTAGCATTTTGTAATTGGCTTGACAAATTTTTGCCTCCTACACCTACATCTTTTTCTTTTTCTTTTTTTAATGTTTCCTATATCACAGCCCAAACGTCTTTTAATAACTTTTTTTATTTGGCAACTTAATTACAAACTTTTAAAATAACTCTTGGAAAAGCAATAACTGTGCGTGCCTTAAACACTTGAAACCTACAATTAATTGATAATTGAAGAAGGAACATAAATATATATATATATATATAAAGAAGGCGAAATCATAATGTTGGTCCCTCAAGTTTACTCTGTATGCGCAATTGGTCCTCCAAGTTTTAAGTGAGCGCAATTGATTCCTCAAGTTTTAAAAATAAGTAGTATTAGTCATTTTACTAACTATCGTTAATGGTATTACTTAAGTGGTTAACGGAACAATGACTTAACTTTTTTTTAATAATGTGACATTTTTAATTAAATAATTACAATTATTAGTTTTCACGTTAGATCAAATCTAAAGCAAACTAACCCAGTTTAAATCAAATCTAAAACCAAAACCCAGATCCAAAAAATAACACATACGATTGTGATATTGGATTCATTGTGAGGATACAAAAATAATCAACTAATTTTTTAAATAATTCTTTTATATTTCCTATCAAAACTTTTTTTAAGTAATCATATAATAAATGTTTTAATAACCATGGTCAAGTCAAGCAATCCACGTACACAAACAGAGGAAATTGAAAATGGCGACGCACACTCTTCAAGTATCAAGTTCCATGTCTTTAGAGCATTTGCAGCAGTGGAGCTAAAAATTTAGCTTTTTAGCTCTACCAAAAGTTACTTCATCTATTATACCTACACACCTACTGCAGCAGTGAATCTATTTTAACTATCAACACAACAAAATAATATAAATATCACAATAAAATAATATAACCCTACAATAAAATAATATATCTCACAACCCAAAAAAACATCCCAGCATCGACCACCTCCTTTACAATCAGCCACAGCCACAGCCACCACTACCACCACCACCACCACCAACACAGACACAATCAAACCCACAAACAAAATAAATCCCCCAACAACCATCATAGTCACCAATATAGTTAAGTGTCCAGTGATGTTGATGTTTGGGTTGATATTTCTGGGGGGGTTTTGAAAAGAGATGCAGGTTTGGGACTTTGTTGGGTCAGTTCAATTTTCAGAAGTTCATGTCCTCTGTTACTGGGAGTGGAGAAAAACCAAATTCCGTGTCCTCGTGGCTGCAAACCATTGGGAGACACCTTCAGAATCACTCCTTATATGCCCTTGGTTTCTCTTCTGAACTAATGTTAACACCCGATGATACACTGCTTCTTAGTTTGGATTCTTATACTTTTGGTGATAACAAGAAGCCTCGGAAGAAAGCTATCCTTCATCACAAGGTTTACAAAACATTTCCCTCTTTTTATGCTTTTTTTTAATTGTTCTTAAAATTGCATTTATGTGGTTTGTTCTAGTTAATCAACTAGTGAAGTCTTTTTCGTCAAATAAGGGACTAGTTAACTCAACTGTGTTGTTGTTGTGAAAGGGACTATGTTGTCTTGACTTGTTGGTAAAGGGCAATAATCTCGGACCATACACCTTATGTTTCAAATACTATCATATCTTTAAAAGAAGAAAAGAAAAAAAGAATGGTAATAATATGTTGAGTTATTCTCCTACTAAATAAGAGTCTTACTTGTCAATCTAGTAGCTTAACCAAACTATGTGGGGCTTACATAGTGTGAGAGAGATGATGCATCTGCTGGATGCACAATATCCCTTCTCTTCCTTGTAAGACTTACTAGGTGGAGGGTGAGATTGTTGGTTCAATTAAGACCCACTACTAACAATGAATGAATTTTTTTTTGAAAATCCTGCTTGATGAGGATTTCATTTGGGTATGATGTACCATTTTGCAGTTTCCCAATCACAACCTAACAGTGGAGGCAGTTTCGCCTGGACTTTTTGTCGACAAGTCTGGCAATTATTGGGATGTTCCATTATCCTTGGCCATTGATATGGCTTCTCTTGCTTCTGACTCTGGTGCCAGTTATCATCTATGTATGCACCATAACACGGGCTCACCCACCCAATTCCAAGGTGATGATCATCAAACCATCCATGGACCACCTGCTACTCTCCTTCCCGGCTTTTCTATCAAAAGTGCTTTTTCTTTCAAACAGAATTTTGACTTTTGGAGGAGTAAAGCTCCCAAGTTGAAACTGGTGCAACCATATGATTTGTTCCTTTCAAATCCTCACATTTCAGCTTCAGGGATTATTGGTAAGCTACTTCCCTTGTTGCTCACTTTTGATTTGTAGAGTTTGATATTGTAGTGAGGTTAATTCGAGCTTCAATGGAGGAATCCTTAGCCTAGGACACATCAAGAAAAAAAAACATCAAACATTTTATTTTATTAGTATCATGCAAGTGACTGCAGGTGCCGGAATTCATGACATTGAACTTCTGCTCTTGCATTTTTGTAATTTATAAAGAAGAGAATTGGTCTAAAGTAGTCTTGTTGGCTCTCCCATCTAACGGTCTCTATCGTAGGATTTCTATTATGAGGTGTGATTTGCACTTTGTGATCATGTCATCATCGAATTTTCAGGTTGGCGTCATTGGACTCAATGTAGAAGATCTGGCAATAATTTGTTCATAAGTCATAACCAGTAGATTTGTTGCTTAGGATTCTGAACATGCTAGGAATCATGATCAATTGCAATTCATATCTTGCAATGCTAATACATTTGAATACATAAAATTCATTATATGCTTGCTGCATAACTCTTTGATGTCATTGTTTCAAACATATAGGTGCTGCTTTGACTGCCTCTGTTGGAGATTGCTCGGTTAGATCACAAGACAATTCCCAGGAGTCCAATGGCTTCTCTTTTCAGGCATCTGGAGTGAAATCTGCCTTGCTAGCAGATCTGTTTGCATCAGTGTCATTTACAGCTCAGCATGGAAATTATCAAAGGCTATTCCTTGATCTCACCCGGTTTCATGCCCGCTTGGATTTCCCTTCTGGTTCAAGATTTGTTGCAGGTGCTACACAAGTAGCACAGAATCTTTTGAATTCTCAACGCCCAAGTCTGGAAGATATTCAGACTATTTGCCCCAATGCATCCCTTTCTCTTCAGCAGCAGGTGCCTACATTTCTCTCATTATATCCCATGTTTGTATTTTTTTTTTAAGTACTTTCCTGATTAGGCTAAGAGCTCGTTTACAAAAGATAGAAACACAGCCTATGGAAGCTCCTTGGTTCAAAGAACATAATCACTATTCCTCTTATCTTTTTTGCAAAAGCTGCTGGTTGATGAACAGACTAGCATTCATTGTTTCCTTTTTACTTGTTGGACCTGAATAGATTAGTTGCCAATGAAAGCATCCAATGCTTCTCACTAGAACTTTTTCACAAATATTGGCTGCATGTTGATTCTAACACCATATTTAATTCTGGTATAACTTATTAATGGCAACAAGATGTTTATATTAGTTGCCAACAATAAATGGCCTTGTTTATGCTCATTTAATAAAATGTTGGACATGGTTTGTTTTGATTTTGAGCATTTGATGTTCTTATTAAAATCAGAACAAAGTGACATGCTAGGAGAAATAGTTTAAAAGTTATCCTCATTGTCTTTTATATTCTTTTTTCATTAATGGCCTTTTAATAAACTCATTGCCAGTCATGACAAGTTCAATGTACAACTTTCAGATTGCAGGACCCTTTCTTCTTAGAGTCGATTCAGGAGTCATAGTTGATTTGGACAACCAAGACTGGCCCATACGTGTGCATGATCCTGTATTTGCCCTTGAATATTCAATGCAAGTCCTTGGTTCAGCAAAAGCAGTGGCCTGGTATTCACCAAAGCACCGAGAATTTATGGTAGAACTTCGTTTTTTTGAGACATGAGCTGTATTCTTATATTTGTGTTTAGAGGTTTTGTTCTTTTCTTTGTGTTTTCATATGGTTAGATCATGCAAGAAAGAACTCAAAAAAGATCATTTAAGGGAGATATTGCCCATACGTGCTGTGTAACCATTTGAAAATTTATGCAGTATTTGAGATTGTTATTTTGAGAATTATTATAATTATCATGGCAGGCTGGCAGCTAAAGCTCTGTTTAGGCATCAATCCTTGCAACTCTCTCTCTGGATGAATTATCAGCACAAATATGTAGTTCACACTGAAATCATATGTGCCGATAGCTTAACACATAATATGTGGATACCACACAAATATGTCATTCACACTGAAATCCGCACTATAAAATGTTTTCAAAGCCATAGATATCCTCCCTTCAAGCAGGGATTTCATGTATCATTCCTCTCATCATGTATTATTCCTCTCATAATATGTGGATGTCACACTGCAGAGTATACTTATTGTAAAAGAAATGATGCATGTACCCAGTGCATAAGACCATTATTACCTCATGATTAGTTTTATCAAGGTTATCTAAATTGATTGGTCTGCTACATAAGCAGCAGCTTGAAGGCCACTTTGTCTTTCATGAAACTGGTAACTTTTGATCATCTTAGGAGACATGCAATGATTCCCTAATTCCTATTGCATCCTCCAATGTGATCACTTTATGTTTGTTCAGATTTTTTTTTTTTTGTTCTTAGATAAGCAACAATTTGTCATTATATTACATATCTTTTAAACCTAATTTTAATTGACCCGAGGTCCACACAATTTGAAAATATTACAACTAAACTTAACGCCACAGATGGATGCTTTAATGTTGTTAGGTTTTTTACTTCTTTGACAAGATCTATATTTTACCCTGCCGGCGCTGGTGCCTGGTAGTCTCTCCCCTCTGCCCCTTTGATATTTAGTAATTTTTAGTAGCTTATTTGCTAAATGTGAAATAAAAAGTTACAACTTCAAAATTAGCTTTAATTTTAGGAGAAAATTTTTAAATAAGGTGAGACAAAGAATGATTTTTGCCAAACACAAATGATACTATGCATAAAGAAATTATTTGATCCTTAAGGGAGGACGAGTGACACTATCCTCCCAAGTGATGTGCACCACTAAAAAGCAGCCACATTTATTTTTATTTAAATGACTCAGCCTTTGGGACCAGACTTGCAATACATAATTGAGCTAAAGCCTTAAAAACAAATACTCTTCACTTCTAACCCAAATTTACTTAGCCGTTTCTCACCAAAATTTCTAAAACTGCCCAGGTCTCTTCTCTCTCCCTTCCTGCATCATTAAGGAATTTTTCTTAGCATGATCAAGCTCTATGAGATTTTGAACTAACTTGGTTTTTGGGCCTAATTTGTTCTGGCTTGTTTCCTTCTTTTCTCATGGATGAGTAGTGAGGACAGAATTACAAAGATTATAGCTATAAACTATGACCTAAGTGGTTGTCGGAATCCAAACACCATCATTGCAACTAACCGTTACTAATCAAGGTATGTTACAAAGAATCATTTCACTCTTCAAAGTATCATTTTCTTGCTCTATTTTGTCTCTATGTAGTTTATAATATGGTGCCTTCTACCTGTTTGATAAAAAGTTCAAGATGAGAAAGTATTAAAAGAATGAAATTTTAAGTGTTTTTTTTTTCTTTCTATTTAGTTTTCCTGACTACGAACCCTTGTTTTTAACTCTAGAAACAATGGCTCATAAAAAAAAAAAACACTTAAAATTTTATTCTTTTAATACTTTCTCATCTCAGGCTTTTTATTAGAAGACACTATATTATAAATTTATAAGCTACATAGAAACAAAACAAAGCAAGAAAATGATACTTTGAAGAGTGAAATGAGTTTTTGTAACATACCTTGATCAATCATGGTTAGTTGCAATGGTGGTGTTTGGATTCCGGCAACTACTTCAATCATAGTTTACAACCATAATCTTTGTAATTGTGTCCTCACGACTCATCCATGGGAAAAGAAGGAAACAAGCCGGCTCAAGTTATGCCCAAAAACCAAGTTAGTTCAAAATCTCATAGAGCTTGTTCATTTAATTTTTTTATAAACAATGCAATGTGCAGAAATTTTCCCACCCTACCCATTGCAGTTGTTTACCTTGAGTATCATACACTACCACATTCAAGCGTTATAAAAAAAAAAAATGTAGCATGGAAAAATTTAACCTGATTTGAACTTTCTGTTAGTGAAATTGTTGTAATTACTGCATATTCATATAACTAAGATCAGAATGTCAGTTTTTATATCTAGAGTAGCAGGTTATAGTAATATCAAAAAAAGTAAATCTTCTCCATAAGAATGTTATAGCTCACTATATATAAATGAGATCAAATCTTTGTTTAATTTGAGTGTGTTATAACCTCCCAATGAAAGCATCTTCTCCATAACAATGTTATGGCTCACTATATATAAATGCTTAGCTCATACAAGATTTTGGGATGTGGAACTAAAGGTTTTCTACAAAACACCACCTTAAATAGCTTTGTGTTTATAATAGATGGGAGTCATACTACCCCCTTAACATCACATTGTTCAGCACTTCTTGTATATATACATCATAAATTGAAAGAGGAAAAACAGAAATTTTGTAGTTCATTTTTTTTGTTTCTACAAAATCAAACAAAGGATATGCAAGGACAGATAGATAAAATGGACTGATTTTAGTTTATTGTCCTTCAATTGTCACATAGAGCAAGTAATTACTAGTATAAACAAAAAGAGTGATCAACATCAGTCCATGGAGAAAAACCCATTTTCACATCCAAAGTATAATACCAACAAAAAACCCAAACCAGACAATGGACATGGAAAATGGAGAGGGGGAGAGAGATATATATTGCACTTGGGAGAATATCACGACAAAGGGCTTGGTATGGACATGGTGATAGAGCTTGGTATGGTCTCGCTGGTGAAGATTCAGTTTCACCTCAAAAATGGTCTCTTCAATCACGCAGTGTTCTTCTTAGGCCTGGTTCAATGCTTCAATCACGGAGTGTTCGTCATGGAGCTAACTCGCTGGGATGAAAAGGGAAATGAAAATGAGAAGAGGCCTGACTCAGATGTGAGAGGAGGTTGAGAGAGGCAAGTGAGAAGAGGGAAAAGTTTTGCTAAAAAATTTGGGGAGAAATAAAATGAAACAAGGGAGTTACAACGGTAATAACCCAGACTGACTCTGATGTGACAACACACTGATAAAGGGCCCACAAAGTCATTTTATTTACCACATTTGCCACTGAGTTTTAGTTTTCAACTTTTGAAAACACGAAAATCTTGTTTCATTTTCCATCATCCAAACTCAAAATTTTGAGTTTTTGAGTGATGGAAATAGTCATCCAAAACCAAGCCAAACAGTTTGTCATCTGTGGGATCCACTCATTTTGGATGATGGATCATGAAAACTAAGTGATATCACTCAGTTTTCATGATATCCAAACAAGCTCTTGGGGACTTTCAAAAAGAAGATGGTGATTCTATAAGGGGTTGAATATTGGTGTGATAGAGCTTTAAATGTTCATGGCGGGTTGATTGGGTTCTACTTAAATTGATCTAGTCTCTTGTCAAATAAGAGACTAATTCTATTTACACAAAAAATTGGTGTTTTGGCTTGATGATAAAGAGTAATCATCATGAAGTGAATGTAATAAAATCAAATTTTATTGCTTAAAAAAAGGCTTCTTTTAGTAGTTGTAAAATCATTGTAAATTAACTTTATTTTTGATGAAAAGCATGTCAAGTTTAGTGTTTATCTCTTGTAAGTTCTTATATCTCAACTAGTCCTTGCTGACAATGACGGAGTTAGGACTTCAACTAAGTAGGGGGCAAGATTAAATGTTACCTCAATGCTCATTATTATAATCATGTTTCTTCATAATCTCAATTAACTACTCATATATATTTATATCATTAAAATAAAGAAAATAATAAAATCAAATTCTAGTTAGTAATAATCAAATTAAAAGATTAATTAATTTAAATACATAATATTTAATTTAAAATAAGTGGAGAAAATAAATCAATTTAAGAGAATTAAAAATATAACAATATCTATAAATTTGTATTAATGTTTCAATGCTTTGAATTCTTTTAAAAATTTATGTGCAATTAAAGATTTCTTCTTTATTTTTGAAGTAATTTAGGTTTATAGAAAAAGTATGAAACTGAAAAATTAGAAAAAAAAAATATGAGTAATGTTAAGGACAAAATAAAAATTCACAATGTTCCTTAAATTATCACATCACCCATATGAGTCATTAAAAAATTTAAATCACAAATTATGGCTTTTTATCCCAAATGCAAATTACATAAAATAGATTTTTTTAAAGCTCTGTACACAAAAAGAAGGTGCTAAATTTTTTTAAAAAAAAAAAAAAAAAAAAAAAAGGCTCTTATGTCCTAATTATTGCATTTTCAAAAAAAAAAAAAAAAATTCTTTATATATATATATATAGATATAGATATAAAAGCAATAATTGTATTGATGATTGAATCCACTAATCTCATTGGTTTGGAGTGGATTTATGTTGCGATTTCTTTACATTTCAAGCAAAGATGTATTCGTTTCAAAGTTTGCATCATTGTTTGGTGCTATATTTTGAAGTTGAGTGTTCTCCTAAGCATACCATGCACTTTGTTATAGACTTATAGCAATCTTCTTTCTCTCCTTTCTTTCTCATATTGTGCTGTTACTTTCTCAACCCACAAGTGTTTCAGTTGCCTGCAATATGGTGTTTAAAATATGAACTTAAAATTGTACAATGGGTTTTATTATACTTGATGAATTAGGAGTGGTTTATTGAATTTTTATGCTATGTTGCATGAGGTTTAGACGAAAATAAAATCATTAGAGTTATTAATTAAAGTTTGTAGGCTAATTGCAATGGACCAAGTCACAAGTTAAATTGTTATTTTGCCAAAATTATAAGGATAAAGTTCAGTTACAAAATTGGTTATAGTCTAAAGTTTCTTATATTCTTCTAACTTACAAAATTTTTGGAAAATTAAATATCAATAGCTATATTATCAATAAATTGTTTAAATTGTAAGCGTTTGTAGTTTAAAATTATGCACTAAGTATAAGCTTATATAAATTATATAGTAAATAATATTCGATTGACATAAATTTAACATGTGTTTTAAGAGCGTAAAGAACATACAATTCAATTATTAGATTTTTAAAATATGTGGTAATGTCTATAACAAATTTTGTCCCAATTATAATATGTCTTGATTCATAATCACTATGTGGTTGATGTAAAGACCTGAATCCATTGCATAAACTCATCTCAAAATACTAGAGACTTGAGAACAGGAAAATTTTTGTGAATAGGGGTGCCTGGGCATGAAGAAAGTCCAAATTTTGGAGCAGAATTTTCTTTAGTTGAGAGAACTTTTCAGGGAAACAAAAAGCGAAAGTCCAAAGAGAGCCTTTGACTATGAAACGACATCGTCCTAGGAAAATGCAATGCCATTGCCGCCTCACCGTGTTCTATCCATGTATTTGTTTAGTATGTCAAGGGACAAAACGTCTCGTTTCGATATCAATTTTAAGATAGCATTGTCAGCATAGCACTGCACAGCTAGGCAGACAAATTCGAAGAGAAGAAGAAGAAGCACAGTGAGTCTTAGCAAAACAAAGCAAAGAGATGAGCTATGCTGCGATTATGGTAGGGTCAGCCTTTGTTCCTTCTCTTCCTTTTAATCCTAACCCAAATCCAAATCCAAATGGGTCTCTTCCTTCACCCAATAATACTTCGGTAATTGACAAAAATTTTGACATTTACTTTTTACTCTCTCTCTCTCTCTCTCTCCCCCTGTCTCTGTGTTGTGTGTGATGTGGAAATCTTGTTAATTAGTATTCTATAGCAGAACACGGGTGGCGTTGGTTGTGGTGGTACAGAGGACCCTAACCATAATACTATGAAGCCAACAGTAACAGTTGCTGCTTCTTCTGGTTTTAAGTGGCGTTTGGTCATGGCATATGATGGCACCCATTATTCAGGTTTTTCTTTTCTGGGTCCCCCATTTACCAATTTTCTTCATATCTTGTTGTTGCTGCTACTGCGCTTTGTTTTTTTAGTTGGAATTGTTAATGTGCGTATATTTATTTTCTTGGAACAAAATTATGATTAGACAAAAACACAACGAAGTAAACATTTCAACGAATAAATCCCAATTGAGGAAAGTGGAAACTGATTTCTTATTCTATGAATGGCTAGTCTTATCTTATAGGACATATTAATCAAACAAAGGACCCTACGGAAGCTTTGAGATGCTAGGAAGCCTTCATGATATTCTCTGTGCAGGGAAATCTTTTCAGGCATCTTCATCGTTTATATAGTGGTGATTGGGAATGCCTTGGGAAATAATGAATTTACTTAAGTTCCTCTGCACTTGACTTCACATGTTGTGGTAGTAATTTTGGATTGTTCATGTTAGAATTGTGTACAGGATTGAGAAAGTAAGAGAAAGCAGAAGCACACAAATTAAAGTAGTTCGGTCTAAGTCCACAACTGAAAACTATTTGCGGCTACATCTTTGCTATATTGAATTGTGTATTACAATGAACCCAATATAAGGTTTATGTAAGAATACATTCGGTTCATTAGTAACTTTGAAACTGCAGCCTGCAGGTACCCATGGTAGTATAAAACCAAGGTAGGCCATGGTACTTTACAAAACCATGGTCTATACATTTATGGCTATGTCCTAATATAGCCCAACATTTCAAATTAAATAATTTCTACATCAATGAACTTATGCCTTTCCCTGTAAAATTGCTTCTGGGTATAATCATTATCAATTTCATGCTTCATTCTAATGTTTTTCCTTTGAGATCCTTTTTGGGCTCCAAAGAAGTCCACCATCCCAACATAAAATCAGCCTTGAAGAAATCAAATTTTCCAAGTTTTCCGTTATCTTGAACACCATGAAATCCATTTCAGGTTGGCAATATCAGCAGTCACCACCAACCATACAGTGCATTGTGGAAAAAGCTTTAACTCAAGCAACAAAGCTAGAAAGGAAGGATCTCCTTTTGGTTGGTGCGAGTAGGACAGATAAGGGAGTTCATGCCTTGGGTCAGGTCTGACTTTGTTACTCTTATGGGGATTCACTTTGCATCCATCAACATACAACAAACTTATTATCAATTAAGCTTTCAGGTTGCACACTTTGTTACACCTTTCAACTATGACAGCTTGGAAAGCATTCATGCAGCTCTGAATGGTCTTCTTCCCTCTGATATCCGTGTTCGAGAGATTAGCCCTGCCATGCCCGAATTCCATGCTCGATTCTCAGCAAAAAGAAAGATTTATCATTACAAGATATATAATGACACCATAATGGACCCATTTCAGCATCGCTATGCTTATCACTGTGCCTATAAACTTAATGCTGCAGTCATGAGAGAAGCTGCAAGTTATTTTATTGGAAAGCATGACTTCTCTGCTTTTGTCAATGCATCTCACAATGATCGAGTGCGAGATCCAGTGAAGAATATATTCCGTTTTGATGTCATTGAAATGGTAATTGTCAGGCCCCAAACAAGTTTTCTATAATAGTATGGGTTCTCTTTGATGGATGAAATCTATTTCACCTCAGATTATACATTCCTCTAATTACTTCATTTTGTTTTTGTTGTCCGTTTTCAACATGATACTAGCCAAAAGGTCCAGTAAGTAATTACATGTCTTGAATTTTATACAAGGAATCAAGGTCCAATGCTGATCAATTTGTTGCATTTTTATCTAGGGAGCTCTTTTGCAGCTAGAAGTTGAAGGTTCAGGTTTCTTATATAGACAAGTGCGAAACATGGTAATTCTTTTGTCAATCCCATGTAAAAAGAAGTTGTTGCATTATGCATTTAAGGTATAAGCATTTTTTGTTTATTAACCATTTCAGGTTGCCTTGCTTCTTCAAATTGGAAAGGAAGCAATTCCTCCTGATATTGTTCCCATGATTTTAGCAAGTCGAGATCGCAAGGAGCTGGCTAAATATGCTTTGTCTGCCCCACCTCATGGGCTGTGTCTTGTAACTGTAAACTATAATGAAGAGCACCTAGGGCTTCCATCAGGTTGCCTCAAAACCAGTTTTGGTAGGCATCATACTATAAGCAAATGTAAGCTTCCATTTTACTGAAATTATTCATCGAATGGTGCATGCAACCTTTAACTCTCCACTATTGGCAATTCATGGTAGGTATTGTTGGATTATCTCTTTTAAGCAGGGTGAATCATTAAGGGATAGACACTCTTTTCCTTCTCTTTTTATTGGAGACATTAGGTCATGTGACATGTAATGACTAATAAGTGAAGGAGAACCATTTAATAGCAAAGTGAGAAAGATCTATTTAGTTGGAACGATGGAAAACTGAGATGATAGAAAATATTTTAGTTTTCTCTTAAATGTATTTGGTTGAGAGGATGGAAAGCGAGATGATGGAAAAGTGATTTGAATAAATTTACTATGTACCTTTATTATATATTAGGAGAGGATAGAAAAGATTATAATTAAGAGAGGCATTATAAAGAATTTTATTAAAGAAACATTTTTCCTCCACTTTTTTCTCTCAATTTGGGAGGATGGTTTTTGGTGAGCCCGAGTGGAAAACTCCACCCACCCATTTTTCATCCCCCTCATTTCACAACACCAATTAATGGAAAAATATCATTTTCCATCCTCCCTGTTTTACACCCAACTAAATTGACCATAAAGCATAATAGATCTGGTTTAGATTATTACAAGAAATCAAAATGAATTCTTGTTTGATGTTTCATCCAAACAAAAAGGAAAAAAAAATGAACAGCTTGTTGCTTGATGTTAATGATTCTCAATCTTGCATTTCCTTAGCTATGAAAATTTGCAAAAAAGATTTTGACATTTCATCCATCATGGGAGAAATTATTTGGTCCTCCTTGGTAGATGAGTGACGTGGTCCTCCAAGTGATGTGCACCAATAGAAAGCAACTACATACTAAAAAAAAAAAAAAAATGACTCAACCTTTGGGACCACACTTGCAATACGTAATTGAGCTAGAGCCTTAAAAACAAATACACTTCACTTCTAACCCAAATTTACTTAGCTGCTTCTCACCAAATTTTTCCTAAACTACCCAAGTCTCATCTCTCTCCCTTCCTGTAGCATTGAAGGAATTAGGGTAAAATACTATTTTGGTCCCTAAATTTTATTAAAAATTTCTTTTTCATCCCTAAACTTAAATTTTTTGTTTTTTTTTTTGTTTTTTTGTTTTTTTTTTTTTATTTTATTTTTTTTTTTTTTATCTCTAAACTTTGTAAAGAGTTTTTTGAATAGTATAGAGACAAAAATAAGGATGGGAAAAGAACTTTTTCAATAGTTTAAGGATGAAAAACAAACTTTTAGTAAAGTTGAAAGACATAAATAAAACATTTTCAATAGTTTAGAGACAAAATATGAACTTTTCACTAGTTTAGGATGAAAAATAAACTTTTTAAAGTTTATGGATGAATAACAAATTTTGATAAAGTTTGGGAACCAAAATAATATTTTACCCAAGAAATTAAATGAACAAGCTCTATGAGATTTTGAACTAACTTGGTTTTTGGGCATAACTTGAGCCGGCTTGTTTCCTTCTTTTCCCATGGATGAGTCGTGAGGACACAATTACAAAGATTATGGTTGTAAACTATGATTGAAGTAGTTGCTGGAATCCAAACACCACCATTGCAACTAACCATGATTGATCAAGGTATGTTACAAAAACTCATTTCACTCTTCAAAGTATCATTTTCTTGCTTTGTTTTGTTTCTATGTAGCTTATAAATTTATAATATAGTGTCTTCTAATAAAAAGCCTGAGATGAGAAAGTATTAAAAGAATAAAATTTTAAGTGTTTTTTTTTTAATGAGCCATTGTTTCTAGAGTTAAAAACAAGGGTTCATAGTCAGGAAAACTAAATAGAAAANTTTGGAGGAGAAATGAACTGAAATGAAGCAAATGCAACGGTAACATCAAAGGATTGAAACTAATCTGACAATTCACTGCAAATGGGCCCCACAAAGTCACACTATTTACCATGCCACTAAAACTTAGCTTTCAACTTTTGAAAACACAAATTTTTTGTCCTCATTTTTTATCACTCAAACTCAAATTTTTAGTTTTGAGTGATGGAAACAGTATTAGGAAACCAAGCTAAACACAAATTTTTTTTTCGGGTGAGCCCCATGATATTTGGATTATGGGTGATGAAAACTGGGTTATCATATCCAAATATCCAATTTTATAGCTTTTTTTCTTATATCTTTCTCTAAGCAAAGGTATTGGGCCAACTTTGACATTGATGGGCTGTTAATTACGGTCTCGTTTTCAGCTAGAGTCTGCAGGCTAAATAGAGATTCTTGTTAGTTGGTTAATGGGCCTTACATAGAATTCTACGTGTTGGCCCAAAGATTTTGGCATTTTTGAAAGGTCTTTAACAAACTCACCGATCACTTAATTTCAGAAGTCATGTGTAACTTTTATTTGTGCAAATGCAAATACACTACTAGTCCATCTTTTTTATTTTCAAACGAAATAAAAATCATTAACTTAGAAAAATCATCATCTATGGGGAAATGAATTCAAGACTCATTAATAAACAAATTCTTACTGTAAATACAGAAAAGTTGGTAAAGAAAATTTTGTTTCATACAAGAGGTACTCATACAATGATAAAATTGATAGTCATAACGCCTGTGGTAGTATGGTCCACTTTTAGTGGAAACAGTAACAGTATGTATAAAATAATTTTTATTTTGGGGGACAGCGTCTGTTGCATAAATGGGTAAATCCAAGCTGTAACTCAAAACAATAAAAAGGATGGTTCAAAGAATTCAGATTTCAAAGTAAAATAGAACAATCTAAACAGCCAATAGGCAAATTTAGAGAAAACAAAGATTATAGAGGATGGGGAAGTTAATAACATACTTGGCCTCTATGGATGCCTAGATGGATTGATGAGGCAACAGCATCTTAAAACATTAATTTTAAATTAGTATTAATTGACGATTTAAACAACTCTATCCAGTAGAGTATTCTAAGAATTCGTGGAGAATTTAGTTGTTATTTTTTTTCAAATTGCTTTTATCTTCTAGTTGAAATTACTTCTACAGGAAGAATGCTTCCTTAAAGTTAGGAACAAATCTATGGATATTTATGTACATGTAATAATAAAATTAAATAGAAAATTTACCTCAAGTTCAATAAACTACTTTTATAAATAAATAAATAAATAAAGAGGATGGTTCAAAGAATTCAGATTTCAAAATAAAATAGAACAATCTGAATAGCCAATAGACAAATTTAGAGAAAACAAAGATTATAGAGGATGGGGGAGTTAATAATATACCTGGCCTCTATGGATGCCTGGATGGATTGATGAGGCAGTAGCATTTTAAAACATTAATTTTAAATTATTATTAGCGATTTAAAGAACTTTATCCAATAGAGTATTCTAAGAACTCGTAGCGAATCTAGTTATTATTTATTTTCAAATTGCTTTTATCTTCTAGTTGAAATTACTTCTACAGGAAGGATACTTCCTTAAAGTTAGGAATAAATCTACAGATATTTATGTACATGTAATAATAAAATTAAATAGAAAGTTTATCCCAAGTTCAATAAACTACTTTCTCAAAAAATAAAAAATCAATAAACTAGTCACCTCAAGAGTATTTAATTAAAAAATATATATTATTTTATAAATATTCATTATCCATAATTGATCCCAAATGATTAAATTTTAGGTTCAAAATTAGAATGAAATTCAAAAAAAAAAAATCAAAAAATCATTAACAAAAGTTTAAAAAATTGTAACAATATTCAGGTTCATATTGCAATGTAATTTTAACAAATCAACAAAGTTTTTTTTTTGGAGAGTTTCAACTTGTAGCGTCCACTCCTAATAATAACTTTATATCATCAGACCAAGACACCAATCAATTTTTTGGTGTAGGCGAAGATTGAATCTCAAATCTCTTATACAACCATCAAGATTTTACTAGTTGAGTTAACTAAAACTTACACAAATCAACAAAGTTATCTTCTCAATAATTCCAATTCAAATCATAATGTTTGCTAAGCCTCCAATACAAAAGGAAAAGGTAGGGACTGAAAAATGTTTAGAATGTGAAACAGTGTGACCATAAAATTGCCTTGCTTAATTTCAAAAAAAAAAATTAATTAATTAATTAAAAAGAAAAAAAATTTGCCCGGCTTTATAGTTAAATTGGTCTATTTCTAAGACAACCCTCCAATTTCCTACTACTTTTTGTTCGATGATTTGATTTTTAAATACCACATACCTTAGATCTAAATTAAAATTTATTTGACTTTTAATTACCATGTCTTTTTTTTTTTAATTTCTCAAAAAAAAAAAGTTTATTTTTTCCGTTTTATAAGGACTATAAAATCGTCTCAATAGACGTTCTCTTTTTAAATGGCGCAAAATATGTTTGTTTTTTTTTTCCCTTTCGGGCCTGAGCACCACATTTCAATTCCAGGCAGGATTGCTTGCTATCATTGAATTTCATATTAGTTTAAACCCCACCTCTTTTGATAATAAACACCTTTTTTAGAGGATGATAATAAACACTTGATAACACAAAACAAAACAAAAAAGTGACCAAAAAAATTCAAGAATGAAGTTCCAAACATATTCATGAACAGAAAGAGGATAGTGTGTACAAATGCCATAAGATGTACTATCTAACTTTATAAAAACCAGAGAGGGCTCGTGTATAAGCTAAGCCTCTAATATATATCTCATAAAGCTACAAAGACAAGTTGGTACAATGAAGAAAAGGAAAAGAAGTGAAGTGAAAAAAAAAAATTTACATTTACAATGGGAAAAGAAAAGGAAACATGTGTAGCAGGAAAACAGAAGTATATATTTTCTGGCCGTTGAGCATCAGGCGAGAGAAACAGATACAAAAAACTATTGGTGTGCTTCGTTTGGTAATGTTGGTGGATCCTTCCTAAATACATGCTTTCTGCAGCGTTCAAAAATGCTGTCATATATCAGATCAAATTGAACTCCCGCTCTCTCCCGATTCACGATGAACGATATGTGATCAGCTTCCACAATCTTGTAGTACCTGCGTTTAGTTAAAACGTCAGATTCCATCTCTGAGCAGGCTCAAAGAAGAAGCATTAAAGCGAAGTCTAAAGCTGAAATGCCCACAAGCAGTGGATGGGGAAAAGCAAGTAGAAGTCATTCCGTTTCTTAATAACATAACCTTAAGCAAGTTTAATAACAATATTGAACTTCCAATTTTATTCCTAGCCATTATGGAAGTGGACTATTTACTTGTTTTCTTGATGTTTTGTACGTTTCTTCGAGAATTACAACTATGTTGTGAAACAACAGTTGCAGAAACTGATATATGGCCGAACTAGCTTCAGCCAGTAACGGTGCATTTGGGCACGATTCTAAAAATGATTGATCTTGCTATAGTGATCTCTAATGGTTGTTTACAATGCATGTCCAAAAAAGAGCACCATCTCATTATTTTGCAATATATAAATGATTAGCAATGTCATGATCCCCCAGCAAGCATATTGCTAGGCTGGACTAGTTAAGCCACCTTAATTTACACATATTAGCAATGGAAGTAATCTCTTTAACATCCAATTTATAAATTCTTAGAAAATGTACACCATGATAGTTAAATTCTGAATGATATGAATTGGCTTAAAACTGAAGCTGGATGTCAAACAAGTTTGAAACTTTGGGTGAAAGATTTGTCTATGAAAATTACCATTTTGTAGCTAGCATTGTTAATAGTGTATGCAAGAAACAATCAAAATCGAATTTCCCAAAATCAAGCTCTGTGGCCAAACAGTAAATAGGATTTTATTAGTAACTGTGTTAGGTAAACAATTTTGTTACTAAGAAGCATGACTTACCAGATGCCTGGTTGCAGTGGTTGACACTCTGAATCATTTTCAACAAAACAACTTGGATGTTCAATTGGAAGACGAGGGTGAGTCATGTACGCTGTGTTCAGGGCTCCATCATTGTCCTGCCAATCCTCATCCCTGAACAAGCATTTATAAAACACAAATTAGTTATTACTAAAGTAATAGTCATTTTTGTTTTTCAGATATCAAATTCAGCACTTGCTCCAAAATGAAAACTTTAATTTCTTGATTTACGCAAAATCTTACATGTAAAAGAGGGTACCACCATCTGTAATTTTCAAATTCTAGAGATTTAATCATTACAGAAACAGACAAACTAATTAATAGTGGAAGTGTCACACTTGATTAGGATATTGACAGAGAAATACTGTAAATGATCCAAACTTATATAGTGGAAATCATTTGTCAAAATAAAAACCTCTAGTAATTGGAGAACAGGTGCTAGATAATAAGTAGATACAAGAACACATGGATTTTAAAAAATACCTGTAGCCTTTATAAGGGGGATAGACATCAGGAGGATGACGCCATTGGCTCATCTGCAATACTCTTATAAAAAGCAATGGGTGGATGCCAAGTATGCTAGAAGGAACTGTGATGCCTAAGATCTTCCTAGTACGCTTGGTAGCATAGCTGAAGTAGTATGTATTGGGAAAGGTATTTAGATGGCAGTTGAGATGCATGGCCCCTTGAATTGAAAGATCTGGAGGATCCAGTCCCCTGAAGAAAATGGGCCTGAATTCCCCAAGAGGCCATCAACAAGAACCCTAAAACCAATTTTCCTCCACGACATGTTGAAGTGATCAAACCCAAAATTGTAATATGCCTTGAGCCAGGGAATGTCAAACCAATCATATATTATCACTCCAATGCGTAACAATTGTAGCAGACATATAGGTTTCATGGTTCTCCCATCCTCTGGCCTGGAACAAGTTCAAACCACCTTAACAAGTTAGGCGTAGGGAAATTTTTTAATGCAGGGAAAATTGGGGAAAAGTAGTCAAAATATATAATAGCATAATTTGCCAACAATTATAACCATTATCCAACTTTACATACAAAAATGAAACTAGCTTTGATGTATAATCTAACAAGGCAATTATTATGACATATCATTAGGAGCTAACATGGCCACATAGACCAACTGCTTCTCTTTTTTATGCTTTCTACTAGTAAGTGAATTTTGAATCCATAGCCACCAATTCTTGTGCGAGAAGGAAATGCTATTAGAAAAGAGATCACATGTCCTCCCTGGGGCATTTGCAAGCAGTACTCTTAGTGAAGTTATTTTCTAGTTGTTCTGTTTCTGTTTTGCTCTCAGTTTGCTTTTTGAAGAATTCCCCCCCCCCCCCCCCTCTCTCCCACCCCACATAGTACCCCTTCCCATCAACCACCCCTCAATATTAGAATTACACCCATAATTAATTTGCTATCCATATAATCTTATTTGGCTACTAGCATTATTTCAACACTCATTGGTTGGACTTAATTTCGCAACTAACACAAAAGTTAGAGAATTCCATAGCTGTAATAGAAATTAAAGAGACTGAAGCTTTTAGGAAAGCACAAGTTTTAAACGAAACTCACTGTATCCCATCTAAGTAGGTTCTCGTAGTCCCATTGAAGGCTCCTGACAAGGCTGTGATGCTCAATACCCATTTTTCTGAGGTATTCTCATACCCATTGAATGCCTACGAACAATTTGAGCGTAAAATTACAAACCATCTTTAATTTGAAGATTTTGGGTTCTCCTTAGTTTACATAATACAATTTCAACTAACCTTATCAGTAAGCATTTGCTGCAACAAGCAAACAACCTGTGCTCCAGCCGAGTGCCCCACAAAGTGAATAGGGTGATCCTCATCCCATTCAGGATAATTCCCTGCATTGCAATTACAGCCTATTAGAATAATGGTTAAGTGACTAAAATTCACCCCTTCTTCATTGTTAAAGTTTTGGGGACAACTCATAATTTGACATGGTATCAGAGCAATGGTACTAATTTCAAACCTGTCTCCACTCTATCTCTCATCTTTCCTAACAGCATAAACAACTAGTAATTTACCAATCCACAACAACAAGAAGACAAATTCAAATTCAACTAAAGCCAACTATTATATAGACAAATTTCATTC
>NW_027070464.1:0-32896 GCF_002906115.3 Quercus suber
TAGCTAATGCAAATAAGACTCGTATGGATTCAATGCGAGCTACAAGAGTGAAGATTTCATCAAAATCTACTCCTTCTACTTGAGTGTAGCCTTCAGCCACAAGTCTAGCATTGTTTCGAATGATATTTCCCTTCCTCATCAGTTTTATTGCGAAATATCCATTTGGTGCCCATGATATTTACTCCTTCCAGTTTAGGTACAAGTTCATTATGCATGGCTTTTACCCAACTTTCATCTTGAAAGGCATCTTCAACCTAGGCAAGTTCAACCCGAGACAAGTAACATGAGTAAGACACAAAGTTAGCCACATATTTATCAATTGTATATTTTCTCAAGGTAAATTCATTCATGTTTCCCATGATCACATCTGGAGGATGATTTGGTTTAACTCTAAGTGAGGGTTCTCTTTCCATGTGATCATTAGGTTGAAGTGATGTTGAAGAGTCTTCCAAGATTTGTATCGCACTAGGTGAGGCAGGGGGAGAAGAATCTTGATTACCTACTTCTTTATCATTCTCAAGTGTCAAAGAAAGAATAGACTTTGGTAGTTGATCAACTTCTTTTAAGGAATTAGACGTTGATGCTTCATTTATCACAACATTGACACCTTTCATAACATTTCTAGTCCTTTTGTTTAGCACCATGTATGCTTTGCTAGTGAAGAAATAGCCAAGAAAAATTCCTTCATCACTTCTAGTGTCAAACTTTGTCACATTCTCTTTATCCTTTAGAATGAAGCATGTGCTACCAAATATTCTGAAGTACTTTATATTTGGTTTTCTTCCTTTCCACAGTTCAGATGGAGTCTTCTTTGTATTTGGTTTGAAATGTGACATGCAGTGTTGTCTGCCTCACCCCATAGGTCTTTTGCCACATCCTTGTTATGTATCATAGCTCTAGTCATCTTTCAAATAACTCTATTCTTCCATTTAACAACACCATTTTGTTGAGGAGTGATAGGTGCCGAAAATTCTTGAGCTATGCTAGCCTCTAAATAGGACTCTAGTTGAGAGTTTTCAAACTTTTTTCCATGATCACTTCAAATTCAATTAACTTTCAAACCTTTTTCATTCTATAACCTTTTACATAATGTCTCTATTGCTGAAGAGCTTTGAACTTTGATTTCATCAAAATAACCCATATGAATCTAGTGATGTCGTTTACCACCACCATGATGTATCTCTTTCCTCCAAGAGAATCTGTTCTTGTTGGACTCACGAGGTCGACATGAAGAAGCTTGAGAGATCTTGCTGTGGCTGTGGTCAAGGTAGCATTATGTTGAGCTTTTATCTGTTTTCCAAGTTGACAAGGTCCACATACGACATTTACAACCTTGCTGAGTTTAGGCATCCCTAGGATGGCTTCATTTTTGGACAAAATTGATAGTTGCTTGTAGCTAGCATGTCCCATCCTTTAATGCCATAGATCCTTATTTGGCATTTGAATGCTATTGTATACAATCTCAGCATCTAGAACTAGACCATAGAAATTGTCCAGTGTATGAATCTTGCTTATGAGTTGCTCACCTAACTCATTTAGAAATAGACACTTTCCTTTTGAGAATAGCACCATAAAGTCTTGATCACAAATCTGACTTATGCTTAATAGATTCACTTTTAGACCTTCCACATATAACACATTTGCAATATCCAAGAGCCTTGGTAGGGAGATGATTCCCTTTCCCTTTATCTAAGATTTGATTCCATCACCAAAAGTGACGATACCACCTTTCTTGGCTACAAATGTTTTGAAGAGAGTGTGGTTTCCAGTCATGTGTCTTGAGCAGCCACTATCAAGATACCATAGACATGTGTCCATCACTTTCAGGGCAGAATGCATCATGAACATAATTCAAGCTTATTTGTCAAATTATAAGGCATGGTCCTCTCTTGATTTCTTTACCAAGCAGTTTTACCCTTGCCTTCATCTTTATGAGGAGTACGCCTTTGTGTGGGCACAATTTGAGACAATCTAGTCTTCTTCTGTGCTTTTCAAGAAACAAGTGTTCCTTTTTATGAACTAATTTCATCAATTTATTCACAGTTAGACCCTTTTCTACAATCATCAAGATTAATTTCAAATAACTTTCTGACTTGCATGTCCTAAGAATCTTAAGCATATTAATGTTAGAAACGCAAGAGATATTTTAAGCAAAATATCTTTTCATGCAATTTGAATCCATGACAATGGGGCTCAATGGATCACGCAGCAAAGATTAAAACCTAATAAGAGTATGTCTGCTTTGATATCACTTGTTGAGTTAAGATAGCTTGACATTAGTTAATTAATTCAATTACCTAAGTTGATTAATTAGGTTAAATTATATGCAAATCATGGAGGCACCAACAAATCACTAAAAATACTAAATGCAGCGGAAAATAAGTTTGACATGGTGATTTGTTGACAAATGGGAAAAACCTCTCGCAAGGCAAAAACCCCACTAAGTGATTTTAAGGTCACCACTCCCAAAAATTCACTAATCAACAACCAAGTGGTTATAAATATAAGAAATTTTACCACTACCCTGGCCTATCTTGAAATACCAACCTACAGTTGAACCTTTGCTCCAATACCCAATTGGACTTGATCTTATAGTAGCCTTCTCTCTTTTGTTGCACAAATCTCTAATATGTGCTAACTTCTTTGCATGAATTCCAGTACGTAACTAACTCCAGCAACTTAAATGGTTGTTGGCTAAAAAGTTCTTCACTTCATTAGCAATGAAAATCATGAAACATTTGGTTACAAAACCCTATGGCGTACAAACAAAGTAGCTTCTCATAGAAAAAAATAAACTCTTGGTCTCTATATCTGTTTTTGACGGCTCTTAAAATAAGCTTTATATATGTCTAGGGTTGTAAGAAAATAAACCCTAAACAAATATATCAACATGGGCCGAAATTCAAATTTGGAAATTTTGAATTCGTAAAGCTCAATAGATCGAGCTTATGTTGAGTTGCCCATTAAATCTTGATAGTAGCTTTCTATCGAGCTATCTGTCAAATTTCAGTAAAATAGCTTTTCTTCACTTGTTTTTTGGATCAATCTTCATGTCTTTAATACAACCACTTGATATGTATCAAACCCAACTTAGATCTACCTAATTTACAAGTAAAGTGCGTTTTGTCAAAGAATTAGCCAATTACATAGAAAATATGACTCTAACATTTTTTATTGAATAAATAATCAAGATTTAAAATGTTCCAAAGAGATATTTTATTTTTCAAAGTTCAATGAAAAATATTGTCAACAATTGTGTATTGGAAAAATGACTTCTTTTATTATTAATTTTTCCTACTAATTGTATATTGGAAAATGGGGAAAAATTGGCTTTTGCCATTTTTTTTTATTATTTAAAATCCAGCATTTTCCTAATTAGTTTGAGAAAGGGGGCAAAATGCTGAATTTTTTTTTTTTTTTTTTTTGAAATGGGCATTTGCCCATTTTCCCCTTGGAAAATGTTGGTGACGACTGTAATGGTCACAAGTATAATTCTCTTTCGGTGACATTTAAAACTAGATTAACTTTTTGTTTGTCTCGTGTGGAGTATAAAATTAATAAATCTAAAGGTCTTAATATGATAATGATAATGATAATATATAATTTAATTTAATTGTTATTAAATAAGTGATATGATAATAAACATTTTTTTACATGTATAGATCTAAAGATTCTTTAGATCTAGACTCGGTTGATAATATCTAATAAAAAATATTATGTGATGAGTGTGTCACTTTCATAGAAGGTTGCTGGATGTGCAATGATAGTGGGCACAAGATTTTTCATTCATGTGGTTTATCATCAAATATTATTGTCAAGGATATTTTGGATTTGGGGAAGTGGGAAGGAAAATTTGTGTATATTCAAGAGTTAGACTCTTTTGGATATATACCACTATAAGTTTCTTTAAAAAATCTTCTCCTCTCTTTTCGCGCGTGTGTGTTAAAAATACTTAGTATTCTTAGAAAAAAAAAAAAAAAAAAAAAAACCATTACGGAAAATTCAAATTTTCTATCCTACTTTTTTTTTTTTTTTTTTTTAAATACTAAATATTTTTGTATTCCATCTTATTCTCCACTAATTATAGTAAGCCATGTATCTTTTTTTTTTTTTTTTTTTTTTTCAGTTTAAATTTTCGATATTTTATAAGAAAAGTAAAAAGAATATGTGACAAATTGTAATTGATGGAGTATAAAGTGGGACATAAAAAATGGGACAAAAAGTTTGTACTCCCATTATGGGGCACTTTCTAAGTAAGTATATATCGTTTTAATTTCATAAACTTTTCTCCCCTAATATGGAATTGGCCGAACCCTCCAAATTCACTGCTGAATTTTTCAATTCCAATCATGCCAAGTTTTTCTTTGGAGAACTGATATGAGATACCTTTTGAAAATTATTTCACTAATTACCCTTGAAAAAATTCCAAAAAAATTGAAAACGCTAACGATGGTCCAAATTATGTTTATAACATCCTATAGACCATCCAAAAAGCAAAACAAATGAAGAAAACTCAAACATGGTAGAAAGGACAAAAAAAAGGTCATACCCTGTGCGGCTGTGCACAAAACTTCTAATTTTGCAAGGTTTGAGAAATGCAATTGGTAAGTAGTCTTACACTATTACACTCAATATTTTTTTAGGAAAGGTTGGTTTCCAAACTTGAACTTGTGACGTATCACTTTTGGCTAAAAGAACTTGTCAATGCACCAAGGTCTAAACTATACATGGCAAAAAGAACAAAACTCGTAAAAAAACTTGAGAGTTAAAGAAAACTACATCTAGTCCTAATTCCTTTTAGGGAAAAGCTAACGAGTGCCTAGTCCTAATTCATTTTAGGAAAATTTTGGCATCACTTTTATAGGAAATAAAAAAAGTTGTCAAAACATTAATTACTTTTTTTTTTTTTTCCTTTTCCTATAAAAACTTTCTTTAACTGGATTGTTACCAATGCTCTAAGAGCACTCGTTAGCATGACTCTTTTTTATAGATACAATAGAACTTTAATTTATGGTGTCCGTTCCATGATAATTGTGTTTTATCATTAGGTTTAGACAATAGTTAGTATTTTGTGTCAGCTAGGTTTAAATCTCAGATCTCTTAGTTGATGACAAGAGACTTTATCAATTGAACAAGTTGGAATCAACTAATTTTGTAGAAACTTAAAAGAAATTATAAAAGGGGGGGTGGGGGGTTTGCTAATGTGTGAAACTGTGCGTCTTCCAAAACTTATGTGATACAATGTGAAAAAGTCAATAAAAAGTCAAATGCCTTTACATTAAAAGAGATCTGATATTTAAACCTAGCCAACACAAAATACTAACGATTGTCTTAACCTAAAGATAAAACACAATTATCAAGGAATGGACACCATAAATTAAAGTTCTATCATATCTATTTAAAAAAAAAAAAAAAATCTACATAATTATGTCATTTTTACTTAAAAAATGCATAAATTTAAATTTTATGGTATCTATAAAAATTAAAAAAAAAAAAAAATCTACAAAATTATGTCCTATTTACTTAAAAAAATTCCGCCTAAAAAAAAAAAAAAAAAACTTAAATATTTTTTTGTTAAAAACATTTGCCCAATCTTCTCTCCCTCCAACCCTTAATCTCTACCAAACTTTAACCTTAACCATTCTATTTTCTTGGCTCTCCCTTTCTTCAAAAGGTTCAGATCCTTTCAGTTACTGTTGCTTCTAAAAAACAAAGGGAGGTTCCTTTCAGTTACCCAATGTGGGTTTTTTTATTCCTCTGACTTTCTTCATATTTGTGTTTGAATCCCTTTCTTTAGTTGTTTGGGTCTGTTGAACCCCAATTTCTCTCTCTCTTTTTCTCCCAAATTCTATATATATATATATATATATACACATAATGTAGCACTAAGGGTCTGTTTGGTTGAAGGGGTGGAAAAGTGGGAGGATAGAAAAAATTTTCATTTCCCTCCTTTTTGTTTAGTTGAAAGTGAAAAAGTGAAGGGATGAAAAAAGTGAATTTGCATAAATTTACTCATATATCTTTCTTAAAAAATAATGCACAATTAAAAAAAAAAAAAAGGTGACAAGCAACCAAAAAAACAAAAAACAATGACCCAAATTATATTAAAAAATAAAAATCATGTCCAGACAAAAACAATCATGTCTAGTTAAAAAAAAAAAAAAAAACAAAAGCACCAGCTCCAGCTCCAAAAAATCTTACACACACACACACACACACAAGGCAAATGCCCATAGAAGTAAAGAAGAGCAATGTGAAGCCAAAGGCTAAAATATAAAATTAGGCAGCAACATTAAGCCCATGTGCAAGTTGCACATGGGCATTTTTGTCATTCAGCTATCATATTTTCTCTTCCAAATTTTCTCCCCATTTTGGGAAGAAAATTTTTTTGGGGGGCCCAGGAAGAAAATACTTGAACCCCACTATTTATTTTCTTTTCTCCCCCATCTAGCTAAACACACTCCAAAAAGATTTCCCTTCCTATTTTCTCTCCAAAGTTTTTCATGCACTCTATTTCAACTCCAAACAAACGCATCCTAAATGATTTTTAATGATGTTGCTTTTACTATGAATTTCCGTTGTTGAGTGAAGGCTTGGTCAATGGCAGCTTGGGGAAGGTTTGTGCTTCTTTGAAGATAGAAAATTCAATACCCATTTTGGCTATATAGGGTCAACCAAAGCTTGTGTGCATACAAATTGTGCTTTTGAGAATGGTTGAAAAGAGTTTTATTTTTTTATTTTTTGTTTTTTGTCTTGACTCTTTTGTAAATAATCTAGTTTTTAGTTTTTTTTTATAAATAAATAAAATTTTAATTTTTTTATAATATATTTAACGCAAAAATTAATAAAAAAATATTGTTTTTGATGAACACTATGCAAATAAGCTAGCCTAAACCATTCCTAAACAGACAAAATTACGAATTATGGAGCGCTGTTATGAGGTGATGTTAACAATTATAATATACTGTATGAATTCTGCTACAGCTATGCCTCCATAGCAACTTTTGTTAATAATTGTTAATTTCAGTTAAAATTTGTTAATGATTGTAAATTTGGAATTCTGCTGTATTGCATTTGCAAATTTTGCATCCATACCTTTATACTTTTTGCAGTTTATGCTTTTTGTATATTATTATCCAATAGAACGTCACCTTTGGAACCATTTAATATCTATTCGGCCCAAATAAATAATGAATAATCCTTTGTTTTGTCATGAGATTTTAATGAGCTCTTGTCGGCCCAAGACAAGTTAGGTGGTTGCCTGTTATCAATAGTAGCTTTCAAATCTGCTCTGGACCAATTCAACCTTAAGGGCTTATTCTTTGAAGGCCCTAAATATACTTGGACAAATAAAAGGCTTGATTGGGCTAAAATATTAAAGAACATCTGGATAAGGGTTTTTTGGTAATCCTAGTTGGAGGCTTAAAATTAAATACCCCAATTATGGATGGAAATTTAATCTCACCCTATGAGTACCCACATCACCCGTCCTTAATGGATGAGTTTTATCCACCCCAAATGGCAAATAAGGTGGTGATCTGAGTTAACATTTTCTCTCATTCCCGCTTTGTTTATATATAAACAATTAAAAAAATATTTATTCTAGATTTTTTTTTATAAGCCATTTAGCCTTCACACTTTAAATATATGATTTTTTTATGTTGTATTATTGATTTTTTTTTTTTATGTTATAATTATTTTTTTTTTGTTTCTTTATTTTTGGATTGTTGTATTGTTATGCTTTGAGAATGTTTTATAATGTTAGAACTTATATATATATATTGGTATCTATGGGGCTTCGTCTTTCTAAAATACTTTGTAACTTCCCATGTTGAATTAAAGTTTCCACCTGGTCTTTTAAAAGCCTACACTCATCGGTGTGATATTCGTGATCCTAGTGGAACCTATAGTATATACTATTGTCTCTCCTTTCTATTGGAGTGATAATTGGCTTCGGCCATTGCTCAATTGGCATTATTAGAGGAGTGAAGTTAGTGAACCTGGGTTTCCTGTTTGGAAGTTCCTTCCTTTTCCCTGTGGTTTGCCTAACACTTCGTGTCTCCTTCTTCTTGTCGCGATTGCTACTTGTTCCTTCGTCTCTGTTCCTTTTTCCTTTCATTTCTTTTGTGAGCACCGCATCTTCTGCATTCATGTATTTCTGAGCTTTATGGAGCAACTCTGCTACTGTTTTTGGTGGACTTTTAGTGATTGAGAAGAAGAAATCTCTTGGCAGTAACCCTTCTTGGAAGGTCGTTAAGATAACTTGATCTTCAGCTTCATCTACCTGCAAGAGCTCTTTATTGAATCAAGTGACGTACTGTATTAGTGGTTCTCCTTCTGTCCGTTAAATGTTGAGAAGATGGCAGTTGGCTTTTTGTGTCTTTGCCCCTAATGAAATGACGAACAAAACCCTTGCTGAGTTGTTCGAAATCTGCAATAGTTTATGGGGGTATCTTACTGAACCATACCTTGGCTGCTCCTTTTAATGTTGTTGGGAATGCCCTACACATTACCTCATCTGGAGTCATCTGTAATAGCATCAGCATCTTGAATGATTCGATGTGATCCAAGGGATCCTTGGAACCGTCAGATGACTCCAATTGTGGGAGATGGAATTTTGGTGGGAGAAGGCAATTCAACACTTCATTAGTTTATCAAAATTCTCTCCGTCTTTTTCCTTCATAACACTTTTTAGTTTGTACATCTCTTTCCTTATGTTGCGAAGCTCATTCTCCACCCTAGTGGAATCTTCTCTTGAAGTCCTGTCTCGCCTGTTGGCTTAAGAGTTTGATTCTTCTTTATTTTGGTTTTCACCCGTTCGTTGATGTTCTGCATTTTGGGATTCCATTGTCTTTCACAATTCTTCATTTTGGAGAGTTAGCTTTTCTACAATGGCAAAAAAGGCTTGGATTTGTTGTTGTTGCATAGCATTTGGGTAAGGTGTGGCCTCTGCTTCCATCTCATACTTCAAGGAACTCTTTTGTCACTAGGAAAGATGGCTAGAATGATTAGCATTCCCATTGATGATGCCAAGCTGATGATGCAAAAAATCAACAGTTGACTCCTCGTCGTAGCGATGGAGATCTGTGAATGGGGTCTCTCTTAGGTGAGAATCTTGCAAAATGAACTGAGGGAAGAGTACCACGTCGGTGTGGTCAGCAAACGCCTCGATGCTTAGTAAGTAAGGAGAAAGATTCTAGAGAGAAAATAAGTTAAGAGTGATTTTTTAGAGTAGGGGAAACTGCATTTTACCCACCTGTGATTTGGCCCGTTTTAACAGTGCCCACCTATGGTTTGAAATTTGTCATTTAACCCACCTGAGGTAACCTCCGTTAGACCCTCGTTACCCACCTCTCCTTTTCACCGTTAAAAATAAGGGTAAATGTCTCTTTTTCATTATGTTTTATGTCTCTCTCCTCTTTTCTCTCCTTCTTCTTCTTCTTCACAATCAAAACCCAGAAATGTTCACAAAAAAAAAAAAAAAAAAAAAAAAAAAAACAAAAAAAAANAAAAGTGGGAGGATAGAAAAAATTTTCATTTCCCTCCTTTTTGTTTAGTTGAAAGTGAAAAAGTGAAGGGATGAAAAAAGTGAATTTGCATAAATTTACTCATATATCTTTCTTAAAAAATAATGCACAATTAAAAAAAAAAAAAAGGTGACAAGCAACCAAAAAAACAAAAAACAATGACCCAAATTATATTAAAAAATAAAAATCATGTCCAGACAAAAACAATCATGTCTAGTTAAAAAAAAAAAAAAAAACAAAAGCACCAGCTCCAGCTCCAAAAAATCTTACACACACACACACACACACAAGGCAAATGCCCATAGAAGTAAAGAAGAGCAATGTGAAGCCAAAGGCTAAAATATAAAATTAGGCAGCAACATTAAGCCCATGTGCAAGTTGCACATGGGCATTTTTGTCATTCAGCTATCATATTTTCTCTTCCAAATTTTCTCCCCATTTTGGGAAGAAAATTTTTTTGGGGGGCCCAGGAAGAAAATACTTGAACCCCACTATTTATTTTCTTTTCTCCCCCATCTAGCTAAACACACTCCAAAAAGATTTCCCTTCCTATTTTCTCTCCAAAGTTTTTCATGCACTCTATTTCAACTCCAAACAAACGCATCCTAAATGATTTTTAATGATGTTGCTTTTACTATGAATTTCCGTTGTTGAGTGAAGGCTTGGTCAATGGCAGCTTGGGGAAGGTTTGTGCTTCTTTGAAGATAGAAAATTCAATACCCATTTTGGCTATATAGGGTCAACCAAAGCTTGTGTGCATACAAATTGTGCTTTTGAGAATGGTTGAAAAGAGTTTTATTTTTTTATTTTTTGTTTTTTGTCTTGACTCTTTTGTAAATAATCTAGTTTTTAGTTTTTTTTTATAAATAAATAAAATTTTAATTTTTTTATAATATATTTAACGCAAAAATTAATAAAAAAATATTGTTTTTGATGAACACTATGCAAATAAGCTAGCCTAAACCATTCCTAAACAGACAAAATTACGAATTATGGAGCGCTGTTATGAGGTGATGTTAACAATTATAATATACTGTATGAATTCTGCTACAGCTATGCCTCCATAGCAACTTTTGTTAATAATTGTTAATTTCAGTTAAAATTTGTTAATGATTGTAAATTTGGAATTCTGCTGTATTGCATTTGCAAATTTTGCATCCATACCTTTATACTTTTTGCAGTTTATGCTTTTTGTATATTATTATCCAATAGAACGTCACCTTTGGAACCATTTAATATCTATTCGGCCCAAATAAATAATGAATAATCCTTTGTTTTGTCATGAGATTTTAATGAGCTCTTGTCGGCCCAAGACAAGTTAGGTGGTTGCCTGTTATCAATAGTAGCTTTCAAATCTGCTCTGGACCAATTCAACCTTAAGGGCTTATTCTTTGAAGGCCCTAAATATACTTGGACAAATAAAAGGCTTGATTGGGCTAAAATATTAAAGAACATCTGGATAAGGGTTTTTTGGTAATCCTAGTTGGAGGCTTAAAATTAAATACCCCAATTATGGATGGAAATTTAATCTCACCCTATGAGTACCCACATCACCCGTCCTTAATGGATGAGTTTTATCCACCCCAAATGGCAAATAAGGTGGTGATCTGAGTTAACATTTTCTCTCATTCCCGCTTTGTTTATATATAAACAATTAAAAAAATATTTATTCTAGATTTTTTTTTATAAGCCATTTAGCCTTCACACTTTAAATATATGATTTTTTTATGTTGTATTATTGATTTTTTTTTTTTATGTTATAATTATTTTTTTTTTGTTTCTTTATTTTTGGATTGTTGTATTGTTATGCTTTGAGAATGTTTTATAATGTTAGAACTTATATATATATATATATATATGTATGTATGTATGTATGTATATATGTAAACTTGGTGGCCGGATGGGCACTATATTTGCTAGAATGGAGTGAGGAAAAAAACTTGCCCTGAAGTGAGAGTTGGGTGGGGGCGGGGAATAGGAAACCTGCCTTTAACCCTAAACTTCATTCGATCATTGTCCTATCCATTTAATTTAAGAGATCTCTAGAACCTCAAACCCAAATTTGAGAGTATGTGGTTATTGGATCCTTCCTTCCATGAGCTAGTGGCCTAATTCTGTCATCATTCCTTATGCGATAAAGAAACTCATAATAGTTGATGATGCAAAAAATCAACAGTTGAGCTCCTCGTCGTAGCGGATGGACGATACTGTGAATGGGGTCTTCTTTGTAGGTGAGAATCCTGCAAAATGAACTGGGAGGAAGAGTACCACGTCGGTGTGGCATAAGCTAAACCGCCTCCAGTGCTTAGGTTAGTAAGGGAGAAAGATTCTAGAGAGAAAATAAGTTGAGAGTGATTTCATAGAGTATTTGTCTGTACCTTTAACTTTTGTTGTCTTCTCTTTTGTAGTTATGTGCCTCATTAATGGGCAATGATTTGCTGCATTTATGCACAACGGCTAGTGTGTTACAGAATCTTTGTTTAGAGATCACAGCTCATTCTGTGATCGTTGCTCCATCCGTTACGTTTCATCAACAATGTGCATAATAAATGCATAATGTCTTCTCTAGGTAAATGACGATCTGCGTATAATGACGACCATAAATTTTTGGTTCATCAATTGCCCTCTTGTTCATTTTCTCGTCTTTTAGACGAGATAAGAACAAATTCGTCTAACGCTTTGTATTCCGTGTACTGGCATTTATGACGACTTAATGTCTGATTCTTCCATGGTAGATTATTTTGTTGTTAGAGCAGATTTTCCTTCAGTAGCTTTCTTTTTCGCTCATTTAGGTAGTTTACTTGAATTCTTAGAGGGGGAGCGTCTTGAGAGGGTCAGTTCCTTCGTAGGGGAGGACTGTCCATATACTTTGTCCTTTCTTCTTTGTTTCCTTTAGTTTCCCACTTTGTTGAGGTAGCTAGGTTGTTGAGGATGTCTGAGGTAAGGACTAGTGACCCAGAAACAGGGTTATCCTCGTCTGATGATTGTGTGGTCTCGGGGGCCATTTATGTTTCCACCCCTTATAAAGCCTGGAACATCTCATGTTCCCTCATCGTAAAGACAAGCAGAGAATCAGGGATAGGTTCCAGTTCCTTGACTCTGTAAAAGTTAGGATCCCGAGTGACGAAGAGAGGGCTTGTCACTCTTACGCTGATAAGGTTTGTTTTTACGAGGCTAATTTTGCCAGTGGCCTTCGTTTCCCTATTCATCTCTTCATTAGGGAACTTTTTTCTTATTTGCATCTCATTCTGGCATAGCTAGTGCCTAACTCTTGGCGAATCCTTGTTTCTTGTATGGTGGTATGGATGCTCACCAATGATGGTGATGTCATTATAAGGGATGAGTTCCCACTTTTTATCATCTAAGGAAATCTAAGGACCCCGACAATTATGAGTTTAAGCCATGGGATAGGGTTTCTAGGTTAATCCTTGATTACCCATCGTCTCTCCAAAACTGGTAGCCAAATTTCTTTTTTATCTCTGGAAATGATTGGGAGTTCGTCCTTCGTGAGGACCTGGACGAAGCCCCTAAGTTTTTTCCTAGTTGGGGAGTTCTTGTGTCTGGTGCATCTTTCTTGTCTTTTCAATTGCTTTTTCCTTTCTTTTACAAGTGACAATGATAGATGACTTACTGGTACTCTTGTTTTGCATTTTCCAATGTCCTCATCTGAAGAAGAGGTACCAGCGTCACGCTGAGAAAGCAAAGGAGTATCTTAAGTCCATCAAGGATTTTGAGGAACTTGTTTCTCCTTAGTCCTTGTTTTTACACTTTTTGGGTCCAGAACCATCTACTAAGGTTTGGAAGAATTTGGAAGTTGTGAGAAAGAGTACATGTTTCTGCCTTCTTCTTTCTTTTCTTCTTCTCTCTCCCTTTTTTATTTATTTATTATTATTTTTTTTTTACTTTTACCTCATCCTTTTAGGAATGATGACTAGATTTAGCAAGCAAAAATTAGCTAAGGCTCAAGAGAAGAAGGCTAAGGGTGGCACTATTAGTGGTCTCTTGTCCAAGAAGAAGACTGGCGATGTTTCTAAGAAAGACCCTGTGACAACACTCCCTCCTACTCACTCATCTGCTAAGCACCCTGCCTTTCCTACTTTGTCATTGGAGATGACTGCCTCTAGTGGAGAGGAAATTAGGAAGAAGAAAAGGCTAGTGGTAAATCTTTTCTTCTTACATTCTGGGATGATGTTGATGTAGCAGCTTTAAAGGCCCATGAGACACTTTCTATGGATGATCTGAGCCCTCTGATGGCGAAGTCATCCTGTGAGGTGATGTCGTCTCACATCCAAAAGCTTGTGTAGGTATGTGCCATTGGTCATCTTTGCTTCTTCTTTTTGCTTTGCTTTACTTCTACTGAAAGAAAATTTCTTTGTAGGCTTTGGGGGAGTCCCTATTCATCTTTGGGAAGCTTTTGGATTTAGAAAAGAAAGTGGCCACATTTGAGCCTTTGGTCAAGTCTTTATCTGCTGAGAATGAGATGCTTAAGAACAAGGTTACTATTCTCACTGCCAAAGCTGAGAATGACAAAGAGCACATGTAAACCTTGGAGAAGAGCCTACAAGTGGAGAAGGACTTCTGCAAGCTGAAAGACAAGTAGATTGGTGACCTGGAGCTAAAGCTATAGAACGTTGGGGCCACGACGTCAAGAAAGAGCTTATGTCATTTGAGGCTATAGCAAAGAATGTGCCGAAGGAAGTCTCAGATGTTGCTGAAGGAATGAAGGAGGCCACTGTTATAACCCCTGCAGACCTTGTCCCTAACAAGCAATAATCTTTTGTTTTATTTTATTTTTTTTTAATTTCTTTGCAAGGCAAGAACAATATTTCTCTTTGGGCCCGTTATTTTGGGCAACTAAACAATTCCTTTAGGCCTATTGTTTTGGGCGACTAAACAATTCCTTTGACGATGATAGATAGGTTTATGGATTTCCTGCTTTTAGCTGTAGTAAACAACTCTTTTATGCTTGGACAACCCTTTATGATGATGTTAGTTTGTGTTGAGACAACCTTTATGTTTAGCTTGCATTTGAGCAGCTTTTTCGTACTTAGCATGTATATGACCAGCTTTATTCCTTCGGTTGTGTTGGAATGATTTTTTATTGAGTCATATTTGACTGACGATTCTTGGTTGTATTTGAACAGCTTAGCGACGATCTTGGTTGTGTTTGAACAACTTAGTATTTTTAAGCCATGTTTGAACCGCTTTTATTAAGTCATGATCGAATGACAATCTTAGTTGTGTTTGAACAACTTAGCTGCGTTTGAATAGATTTTACTAGGTCATGTTTGAACGACGATCTTAGTTGTGTTTGAACAACTTGGTATTTTGTAGTTGTGTTTAAACAACTTTTACTGAGTCATGTTTGAATGACGATGTTAGTTGTTTTTGAACAACTTAGCATTTTTTAGTTGTGTTTGAACAACTTTTGTTGAGTCATGTTTGAATGACAATGTTAGTTGTGTTTAAACAACTTCGCATTTTTTTTTTTTTTTTTTTTTGTGTTTGATCAGCTTTTTATTGAGTCATGTTTCAATGACGATCTTAGTTGTGTTTGAACAACTTAGCATTTTTTAGTTGTGTTTGAACAGCTTTTATTGAGTCATGTTTGAATGACGATGTTGTGCTCTACTCGTGTCTTAGAGTCGTGGTATTGGAGTGTCTTTTAGGTTAACTTTTTTTTTTTTTTTTTTTTTTTTGTCTTGAATGACAATTATATTGGTTGTGTTTGAACAACTCTGATTTAGTCGACTTTGATAGTTGTGTATCAACAACTTCAATGGCTATGATGTTGTTGGCCATGCATGAATAACTTTTGATTTGAAATTTTAATGACAGAGGTCCTTGAGACGTCTCCTAAGGACGACTCCTAAGCATTGCACACGTTTTGATAGTGATAGATCATGGATAATCATTAATAAATACATCTTGTACATGACTAATCACAGATAATCATTGATAGATATGCATGGATAATGCTTTAAAAAAAAAAAAAAAAAAAAAAAAAAAAAAAAACCCAAAAATGTGCATTTAACGTTCTTACCCAATGCCCACTACAATTGCCAAACATATTTTTACAATGACAAGAAAACCAATACACCTACAATCACAAACAAAGCCACAAATCCATGTGAACATACACCCACAAATTCGCTAGCCTTCCACTGTTAAATCCAAAAATTGACTACTTAATTCTTCATAAAACAATCACAAAATAAAATACAAAAATTAAGAATAAATGGTATCCACCAGTTTGCTGGATTTTATCTTTACCTTTCATTTCCTTATTACCCAAAAACACAGAATTTTGAATCGTTTAAGAAGAAGAAGATGGGTTCGGAGCTGATTTTCATAGGACACAAGAGTCAACCATTGTCAGACACGTACACACTGAAGCAACCAAAGCCTTGGTTCTCAGTGACCCAATCGATTCGGCAACCCAAGGTTCGAGCTCATCACTCATCCGACATGACGTTGTCGAGCCTCTCTTGTTTGAGCTCACCGGATCTTCTTCTTCATCAACGACAAGCAGCGTCACTTCTTCTCGCAAATAATGGCACTATAAGCAATCTCTCGTAAATCCAACTCACTCACTTTCTCCGGATCTTCTTCTTCTTCTTCATCTCTCGCAAACTCACTCACTCACTGCTTTGATATTGTTTCTGGACTGCCTAAAACCCCAGACCGGGAAGAAAAACAAAGAAACAAGAAAAATAAAATTGTGAGATCGGCTGAGTTGCAGAGCAACCTAATTGTCTAGATCAGCTAAGATCAAAGTAGTGGAGAGCGGTGGATTCAAAATTTCTAGGTTTAATGGATTTATGGGTTTCTTTTTGTTTTCCCTTGCTATCTGGGTTTGTAACTTTTAAACTGATTTTTTTTTTTTTTTACTGCAAGATTTGAAGTATATTGTTGGTAGTATATACATTAAGAGGGAACCAATTATTGTGTTGATTGAACAAGATTCAGGTCATGAATGAGATTTAGGTTTGAAGATTGATTTCTAAGATGGTGAGAGAGAAGTCGTTCTTCATTATGTTGCTTCTAATTCTGTTTCTATTGTGGCTTATATAGTAAAGGGGATTTTTTAACGAAAAGTGTTGAGGTGGGTAACGGGGGTCTAACGGAGGTCAACTCAGGTGGGTTAAGTGACAAATTTCAAACCACGGGTAGACACTGTTGGGTTAGCTACAATTTCCCCTTTAGAGTATTTGTCTGTACCTTTAACTTCTGTTGTCTTTTCTTTTATAGTTATGTGCCTCATTAATGGGCAATGATGTGCTGCATTTATACTCAACAGCTAGTGCATTACAGAATCTTTGTCTAGAGATCACAGCTCATTCTGTGACCGTTGCTTCGTCTGTTATGTTTTGTCATCAATGTGCGTAATAAATGCGTAATAGCTTCTCTAGGTGAATGACGATTTGCATATAATGACGACCATAAATTTCAAGTTCATCAATAGTCGTTGTTTTTAGGTGAAAATGAACCACCTACAAAATTGCATTTCTGTTTGGAGCAAACATCACTTTGGGAATATTTTCTAGCATAGAATCAATGAATTATAGCTCGTCTCAAGGGGGTCCAGGCTGCTTTATAGACCAGACTCAATCCTTTTCTTTAATAGTTAAAGAAGAAATCAATTAGACATTACAATAATACGCTAATGCAAGTTCCAATTTCGGCAGATTAAATTGCAAATTGCATGGCTCAATTTCGGAAGACTCTTTGCTAGCCATGGACAAATTATTAATATGAACAAGTTTAAGGCCTATTTTCATCAAATACCCCTAATTATGATTGTGAGGCCATCAATGACCTATTGAATACGCCAATCACCTTGGAAATTTTTATTTGTTCTGTCTATATGGCAATTATGGTTATCTTGAAATGAGAGGGTCTTTAAAGCATCTTCAAATTCCGTGCTATAACTAATCCATAAAACAACTCACTTAGAGCATTAGCATTAAGGGTGTAAAAACCCTCCAATTGCTATTTTATACTCTATATGGGTCAAAACATGTAATATCTGGGGTTGTATATCTAAAAAAATATACAACCTAGCTATAGTAAGTTGCTAGATTTGCAACTTATTGCTCACCAGTTGTAAACTTAAAATAAATTATTTTATTCACTCCTCTCTCTCTCTCTCTCTCTCTCTCTCTCTCTCTCTCTCTCTCTCCTTGTTTCTTTTCTTTCTCTTTTTCTTTGCTTCTCTCTCCCAAATCACCATCACCCTCATTGTCGTGGGTTTGAATCTAGTAGACAAGAACATGGTTTGGCTTGATTTTCGGTGGTGCTGAGTTAGTTTCAGTGGTTGGGGCTTGTTTGACTTTGAATCGGTGTGGGTTTTTAGTGGTGCTATGTTGTTTTGATGTAGGTTGGTTGTTTCAATGGTGCTAGGATGTGTAAAGTGGCTAGGGCTTCTTTGAATTGGCATAGGTTGGTTGTTTTGGTTTCTGAATTTTCAGTGGTGGAGGTGGTGGGTTTCGGGTTTTGTGGGTTCTAGGTTTCGAAATCGTTTTTTGGGGTTTACGGGTTGTGGATTGCTGGTGGGTCATGGGGTGGTGGCTTGGGCCGTGGTGGCGTGGGTCGTGGTTGGCATGGGTTTCATGGGCATGGGTTTGGTGGGCGTGGGTTGTTGGATGTGTGGGTTTGGGTGGTGGGTTTCATGGGTTGTGGGTTTGGCGTGGGGGTTGTGGGTCGACTAGGTTTTGGTTGTGATGCTGGCTATGGGGTTTGATGGGTTTTGGCTGTGATGTTGGCTATGTGGGTTTGATGTAGTGAGAGAGGAAGAGAGGAAAAGAGGGGAGAGAGTTGATTTGTTTATATTATTTGTTGATATAATTTATATTATTTTAATAAGTTGTATGTAAAAATAAAAACTAAGATGTTGAGTGAGTTGTAAAATGGAATGGTAAAATAGATAAAGTAGGGTTTTAGGGTGTAAAATAGAGATTTTTTTGCATTCCTAGATGCTAGTGCTTTAGCTATTGAGTTCTTCTACATTGCTTACCCTATAAACCATAAAAACTTTTATAACGAAAAATATTCTATGGAACCCTCCCTTAGAGTTGTTTGTCACACTAAACACGTGAGAGTTCTTTAATACAACTAAATTATGGTTCATTTTGGTTTAAATCTAGCTTGGAGCTTGGTGTTCAAATATGTTAATCTCCAAATAGATTCTACCTTGGTTATGCAATGACTAACACATGATGGTGCTTAAGCACCACACCTTCTTGTTTTAATTAACGATTGCAAGTCTCTTATTAGACATGATTGGATCCTCCTTCCTGTTCACGCATACTGGAAGGCTAATGAGGTAGGTAGCTGATGGACCAGCCAAAATAGGGAGCTAGCAGCTAGATATAGTTTTTGTATATGAGTCATGCCTGAGTTTTGTTTATGAAAAAGATCTCGGGGATGTTTGTCAAGTTGGCACTCTTAGGAAGTGTTCTGTTACAAACTATGTACTCTTCTGATCTGTCTGTTTGATTAAATAAAATTCTCCCCTTTCACCCGAAAAGAAAAAAGAAAAAAATGCCTACCACCTCTTTGTTTGGGAAATTGTTTTCAAATGGAAGAAACTCACAAGACTATCTGTTTTTTATTGAAATACTTTCCAACCTCAACATGCTTGGTAGCCACGTCACAATGCAATATGCATTATTCATTTGATAAGCGATCATAAAGGGTATGGAGATGGTGAAGGATTGATATGGCAAATGGGCAATGGAACCAATATCACATAATTAGTAGACACTTGGCTATGAGAAGGACCCTTAAGGGAAAATTTTATTGGACCCCAAACTGAAAAGGAATTATCGCCCTTAAAGTTTTAACATTAACACCAGAAATGAATGGGATCTAGCAGCAATCCTATCATTCCTCATTCTACCCGAAATTTGTGAAAAATATGGGCATGTCCCTCTCCCATGGTGAACAACAAGCCATACCAGCAGATATTTGGCCATCGGTGAATGGAGTTTGCTCAGTCAAAGTTGAAAGCATATTCTTGCATCAATGGGAGGTTTGAGGTTCCAACCAACTCATTACTCGAAATAATTTGAAATATTTTATCCGGAAGTACATGCATGAAAGACTCCCAACAAGGACATATATTTTCGCACACACTTTCGATATGATTTTCGTATTTTAACTTTGGAATATCTTGATATTGAAATAAATGCCCTCATATTTAGAAATGGAATGTTGGGAAATTTAGACCTCAATTGATAGAATTAACAAGTTTAAAAGCCAAGTTATTAATTAAATCTATAATGAATAATCATTGGTTAAAAAAGCAGACATCAATATCATGCCAAATTCATACAAAACGAAATAGTAAATAAGACAGGATATAATGACTTAGCAAAACCAATGAAACAAACTAGTTTCATAGTAAAAAACGCGATAGAAACCTTCCCAAAAAACAATCCAGTATAGTCAAGAGAAGTTTAAGATTTAGTACAAAACTTTTGTCCTTAAACTTTACAATCCCAATAGATGAGTTTACAGTAGCAATTTTCTACCCCCCTCAGAACCTCTAAACTCTCTAATATATGAATGCTTCACCCTCAATAACAATTGGAACCTCCAATTGACTTCAAGAACCTCTTAAAGGCTTTTTTTTCACAACAAGAAGTTTGTGGTGGTTATGTCTTCAACTTCTTTAGCAATCAATCTTCAAATTTACTTTGAAAGTCTTAGGTATAGTGAAATAGGGAAATCTTGGTTACAAAATACTAGCTGGATAAACAAAGTGTCTCTCTCTAAACAGCCTTCTAATAGATGGCTTCTAATGTCCTTTAAATACCGATTTAAAGGGATCTCAATTTGAGTTTTAAACAAATAAGTTACAAGTTTTTTTTGCATTCTGATTTTTGTTGATACACGAAACTTTATGTATCAAGGATGTAATGAGGAGGTAGAAGGTTTCGAGGAGATATTGAGCTACATGCTGAAAATGCATTTTTGTTGAGTAAATTTTGTGTTTTCAACTTAATCTTCAATTACAACTTTATGACCATATCAAAAATCAATAAAAGAACACATAATTTGGCATGATTTGACAAAGCCAAAATACATGACCCTACCACTTTAAACTGTATTCATAAGATAATCCATCAGGCAAATGAATTTTCTTCTTCACATTAAAAAAAAAAAAAAAAAAAAAAAAAAAAAAAAAAAAAAAAAAAAAAAAAAAAAAAAAAAAAAAAAAAAAAACAAGAAAAAAAAAAAAGAAAAAGNACCTTACACTTATTGGTCATTTAAGCCCTCACTTGAGTGCCTGTCCCATCAGATGCCTCTTTTAGCTCTCTGTGAGTTGTGGTAGCCAATGCAACACTGTTTAGGGGTCTTATCCACATAAATGCGGCTAGAAAAGTAGTTGCAGTGCATTCAATGCGAAGGTAGCAGCATTTCCTTAGATATTTTCAGGCTCTCTTCCTTCTTGTGTATTCTTGAGGCACATCTCTAAAATTGGGGCTTCCAAGGAAGTTATTTTCGTGGTTGGGGTGCGTGCCTAAGCTGTGTATGTTATGTCTATGGAGGAATTTCTCCTTGGTCCACCTTCTTCTTCTTTCTTACTTATGAGGCTTTAAACTGGAATTATCTTTAACCATTAGTTCCTCCTCAGACATGATATCGTCCTCGGATAAGGCCTAAGGCCCAATATATGATTCTAGGCCCACGTCCCCATAATCGCCCCTCAAAACTCCAGTTTTTTCCTCTTATTGGAGAAGAAAAATTGGGGTTTTGATTTTTAGAAGACAAAACCACTTATCTTTCTAGTTTACAGGTGCGAGAGTGCCTTCTTACGCGCCTCATAATTGCTACTAACACTTCGCGTCTTGCAAGGTATCATTAATTGCTCTAGGCGGCTTTATGTTCCCCGCATCTAACAGCGAGGTACAAATCCAATAGCTAACATTCTTTCTTGGATTTTGAGTGGCACAACTTCCACTCAATCCCGTCCCCTATATAAACCGCCCGGAGAACTCCTTTCTCCTATTTTACAAGTTTTCAAGTTCTCCAGAGATCCCAAGCGCTCAAAATCACGAAGTTTTCTCAGTTACTAAACCTACCTGAATTCTTTACCTAAGAAATCTCCTAAGGATTCTTCTTGTAGGTTCATCCACCCACTTTCCCTTTGCATCGTCCAACCTCTTCTTAAGTCCTTTTATAATGACCTTGTTAATAGCCTCTGCTTACCTATTTCCCTAGGGATAAGCTGGGGTAGAATACCTATTTGTAACTCCCAACTCACAGTAATATTTCCTGAAGGATTTGCTATCAAACTGAAGGTTGCTATCTGAGATGAGGGCATTAGGGATCTTGAATCGGGTGACAATATTTTTCCAAACAAACTTCTTGGCGTCCACGTCTCTGATATTTGCTAAGGGCTCGGCCTCCACCCACTTGGTGAAGTAGTCTGTGCCGACTAACAGATATCTTTTGTTTTCCATTGCTTTGGGGAAAGGGCCTACAATGTCTAAGCCCCATTGCGCGAACGGCCAAGGGCTGGATAGGGGGTTAAGGACTCCTCCTGGTTGGTGTATGTTTGGCACGAACCTTTGACATTGGTTGTACTTCTTTACATATTCTTGTGCTTCCTTTTGCATGTTCGGCCACTGGTAGGCTTGAGTGATGGCTCTGTGTGCCAAATATCTTCCTCCAATGTGGCTTCCATAAATTCCCTCATGTAATTGCTCGAGGAGTAATTCTATTACCTCGGGATGCACGCATAGTAGGTATGGTCTAGAAAAGGACTGTCTGTACAGTTTCTGATCCTCGGACAACTAGAAATGAGGAGCTTTCCTTCAAACTTTATCAACCTCAGACTTCTCTTCGGGCAGGGTATTCTCCTTTAAGAACAATACAACGGGGTCCATCCAACTAGACCCCATTCTAACTTAGTGGACATGAACCACCTCTCTGTACATCTCTGCGGGCTTGCATAAGTCTTTTACAAGGATGACACGGGGTCAGTTTTGTGTCGAGGAGGTTGCAAGTGTGGCCAGGGAATCAACATGGGTATTCCCACTCCTGAGAATATGCAACAGATTGAAAGATTCAAAGCTTGACGGCAAATGTCTCACCTAGCTCAAGTACCCCTACATCCTTTCATCCCTCGCTTCAAACTCCCCTTTCACTTGTTCCACGACCAATTTGGAGTCTGAGAAAATCTTTATTGCCTTTCCACCCATGGTTCGGACCATGGCCATTCCTATTAATAGAGCCTCGTATTCAACTTCATTATTGGTGGCTAAGAATCCCAATCTTAACGATTTCTCGATGGTTATCCTTTCGGGGGATACTAGCACTAATCCCACTCCGAAACCTTTCTGATTTGCTGCACTATCAACATACACTTCCCAGTATAGTGGGCTTTGTTGGGAGACTATGCCAACTTGTTTTCCATCCATGAGACGTGTTTCTGTTTCTTCTTCTAGTGGGGATTCAGCAAACTCAGCTACCAGATTCGCGAGGATTTTTCCCTTGACAGAAGTGTAAGGCATGTATTTGATATCGAAAGCCCTTAGGATCATGGCCCATTTAGCAATATTACCCGTGTAATCAACACTCCGGAGCAGAGCTCTAAGCGGGAGCTGAGTTAGGACAATGATCGTGTGTGCCTAAAAGTAGTGAGGGAGTTTGCATATGGCATGTACTACTGCCAAAATAGCTTTTTCCAGTGGCAAATAGCGAATTTTAGCTTCGTGTAGTGATCTGCTCACATAATAGACTGGTCTTTGTTTGTCGCAGTCAACTCGTATCAGGACCAAGCTTACAGCATAAGGAGCCACAACAATATAAGCGAATAGGACTTCGTCAACCTCGAGGTTGGGGGAGGCCGAGAGAGATAATCTTTAAGCTATTGGAAGCCGAGGCGCACTCCTCGGTCCATTCAAACCCCTTCCACTTATTCATCAGTGGGAAGAAGGGTCGGCACCTATCCGCTGATCGAGAGATAAACCAATTCAGGGTAGCAGTCATTTCGGTTAGTTTTTGGACTTCCTTGGGATTCCAAGGTGGTTGTAAACTGTTGATTACTTTAATCTGGTCGGGGTTTATTTCAATGCCCCTATGCGTTACCATGTAGCCTAGGAATTTGCCTGATCCTTTGTTTAAAGAACACTTGGAAGCATTAAGGCACAACTTGTGTTTCCTCAGAACTTCAAAAATGCTCCCGAAGGTCTCTCAAGTGCTCGGATTCTATCTTGCTTTTTACCACCATGTCATTTATATAGACCTTAATGCTCTTGCCCAATTGTGATTCAAACATCCTAGTCATTATCCTTTGATAGGTGGCCCCCGCATTCTTCAAACCAAACGGCATAACTTTGTAGTGGTAGTTTCCTGTGGGAGTGATGAAAGCAGTCTTTTCTTGATTTTCTATGGCAAGCGGTATTTGGTGGTATCCCTGAAAGGCATCTAAGAAGCTTATTCAAGGATGCCCTACGGTTACATCCACTAGCTGGTCTATCTTGGGCATAAGAAAGGGATCCTTCAGGCAAGCCCTATTCAAATCCGTGAAGCCCACACATACTCAACATTTCCCACTCTTCTTCTTCACCACCATGGTATTGGCCAACCATTCAAGATAGAATACCTCCTTAATAGCCCCCGCCTACTTTAGTTTCTCCACCTCATCCCTAATAGCATCAGAGTGGTCCTTAGACAAGCACCGAAGAGGTTGCCTCTTGGGAATTGCCGATGGACTAACATTTAGATGATGGCAAATGAAGCTCGGATCCACCCTGGGGACTTCATAAGCACTCTATACGAAGACGTCCATGCTTTTTCTAAGAAACTCTACCAGCTCTTCCTTCTTTGGAGGAGGTAGTTGAGCCCCAATCTAAAAGAATTTCTCTGGATCGTTGCCGATAACAACCTTTACCAAATCCTAACATTTAGCATCCTCGGCCGGCTTACCAGCAGGCAATGCCGGAGCCTTTAATTGCTATAAACCCCCTCCAGCATAGGCCAAGGACTCGGCTTCAAGCTGGTGCCTGATGGCAGCCACTAGGTATTGCCTAGCCACAGATTGATTTCCTAGGATCTCCTTAACTTGGCTCCCGGATGGGTATTTCACCTTCTAGTGCAGGGTAAAGGAGACGACTCCTAGGGTATGAAGCCAAGGCCTGGCCACAATGGCTGTATAGGGTGAATAAGTATCCATCATGATGAAGTCTACCTCTACTATTTCTGAGTCGGTTTACATGGGTAGTCTAATTTGGCCCTTTGAGATGATGACTTTCCCATCAAAACTCACTAGGGGTGAGCTGTAGGGTGTTAAGTCCTCGAGTCTCAAGTTCAACCCCTTATACAAGTCTAGGTATATTATTTTGGTACTGCTGCTTTGGTCTACCATCACCTTCTTCATGTCATATCCCCCAATCCTGAGGATAACCACCAAGGCATCATCGTGGGGTTAGACGGTTCCGATTTTATCTTCGTTCGAGAAGCCCAAGATAGGCTAGATTTCTAGCCTTGCCCTCTTTGGCTCTTGATTAGCATCCTTGGTGTGCATTCGAGCCACAGACATTACTCGTGAAGGACAGGAGCCAGTCCTTCTTGAAGTAGCAAAGATGACGTTTATCGTTCCCAAGAGAGGTCTCAAAGATTCATTTCTTCGGGATTCTGGGTTTGCCTGGCTCCCTTGACCACTCGAGTGGTGCAATAGTTGTTTTAAATTTCCTTCTCGAACAAGCCGGTCCAGGTGGTCCCACAGACTTCTACAGTCTTCTGTGGTGTGTCCATGGTCTTAGTGGTATTGGCAATAGAGGTTGTGGTTGCGTCTTTCAGGGTTTCCCACCATTTTATTTGGTCATTTAAAGAATGGCTCATTCCTAATCTTCTCAAGAACTTAATGCACTAGCTCTCGAAACACATATTGACCGCCTAAGGATTGGCAGATCCTGGTTGCCCGACAAAGTCCCTCCTTGGCCGGTTGTTATTGTATTAGTCCGACCTAAAATCTCTCCTCTCTTGAGGGATAACCTTCTCCTTTCCTTTCTCCTGTTGCTGGTCTTCCTCAGCCCTTTTATATTTATCAATCTGATCCATGAGCTAGCGTATACTGGTGACAGGTTTGCTAGTTAGAGATTTCCTCAAACCGTGCTCGGCCGGGAGGCCAAGCTTGAACATATTGATGGCCACATCAACAAAGTCACAATTTATTTCGTTGAACATTTCCTAGTATCTATTTGAATATGCTTTCACGGTCTCTCCCTCTCGCATGCATAAGGATAGTAGGGAGGCCAAAAGCTGAGGAGGTCTGCTGTAGGTGATGAAGCGGGAACAGAACGCCTAAGTGAGCTCCTTAAAGGAACTTATGGAATTTGCCCTCAGGCTGTCAAACCATCTCATGGCCATATGTCCCAGACTGGATGGGAAAACCTTGCACATCAAGGCCTCGTCCTTAGAATGGATAGCCATTCTCTGGTTGAAGTGACTCACATGCTCTACAGGTTTGTTTTACCGTCGTACATGGTGAAGGTAGGCTGAGTGAATCTTAGAGGAAGTCTAGCCTCCTCAATTTTGCATGTGAAGGGTGACTTGGAGATCCGGTCCAAGGCCTTGCTCACAACGTTGTTTCCCACGCCCTTGTGAAACGAGCTTCTAACCCTCCATTCGTGAAGGCGTTCCTCTTCGTATGAGAAAGACTCACGGACGGGGTTCGGGATCTTCGTTTGTAACTGACGTCCTTTTCATCACCAGAAGAAATGTCAAAATTAGAAGGAGTCTGCCTTCGTCATGCATGGCACAGTTCCCTCTTTAGTCGGTTAATTTCTAGCTGCATGGCCTTGTTATTATTTGCGTGGGAGATATGGCTTCCTCCTCGAGGTTGACTCCTATTAGTATGCATGGTGTGCACACTCCCTTCACAATCACCTCTCCATTCAAGGTTGACAAAAGGATCATCTTGCTTAGATCCCAGAGACTCTATTTCGTGTGGACCTGATCCTACCATAGTTGAACATTATACTCACTATTACACAAGTTTTTCCCATAGACGGCGCTAATTGTAGGGGCATGGTTTGTAGCCCAAGCCCAATATGTATAGATTGTGGGTTAATGAGCCAAGCACAATAAATTGTAGAGAGTGGTAAAGAACTAGGCCCTAGTGAATCTAAAACGTTAGGACGGGTTTGAAAGACAATCATGCAAGAACAAGTACATAAGTTTGGGAAACGTATTGAAGGAGGCAAATGTTTGTATAGACCAATGAAACTGATTACAAGTGTAGTTCTTTTCTATAGTATTCTTTCTCTATTTTTCTGACCCCCTTTCTCATGAGGGGTTTGTCACATTATATACTCCCTCTAACCATCTTGACCCTACACTTTGGTCATTTAAGCCCATTAGCACAAGCCTCTTTTACTCTCTGTGAGTTGTGATACCAAGGCAATACTTTTAGGGGTCTTCTCCACATAAATGCAGCCAGAAAAGTACTGCAGTGCATTCAATCGGAGGTAGTAGCTTTCCTTAGATATTTTCGGGCTCTCTTCCTTCTTGTGTATTCTTGAGCACATCTCTAACATTGGGGCTTCTAGGGAAGTTATTTTCTCGTTGGGGTGCGTGCCTGGGCTGTGTATTTTATGTCCATGGAGGAATTTCTCCTCGGTCCACTTTCTTCTTCTTTCTTACTTATGAGGCATTAAATTGGAATCACCCTTAACCATTAGTTTCTCCTCAGACATGATATTGTCTTCGGATAAAGTCTAAGGCTCAATATATGATTCTAGGCCCATGTCCCCACAGAAAGTATATAGCTAGCAAATTAAGGAATTGAGATTTTGTTACTGTCCCACAAAATATTTTGGAACGTAGTTTTTCGCTCATATTAGGACACATGTAAAGCAAGTTAAATAGCAGTCCGCATCTTTGTGGCGTGGAATTTGGGAAATCAGAAACAATTTATGGGGATCAAACACACACAGCTGGTGTCCGTTAAGCTTGAGCATCATCATACTCTTTGTTTTCCCCACTCCCCCACCGTTTTCTTATATTTCTTGTATACTCCTTTACATATTCTTTTATTTAGTTTATTTTTTCCAATCCTCCTCTTTAAATTTTTTTTTTTTTTTTTTTTTTTCGAAGCTAGTGATACTGATATGTGGTTGTCAGGATCCGAATCTTACTTGGAATTGATGAGAGGATCTCGTCGGATTAGGAATTTAGGATCATAAGATTATACACTCATTCCTACCAAAAAAGAAATAAAAAGTAAAAAGCCACCAATAAAATTTGACACTAATTAATTATAGGGTTTTACCGGAGAAAAAAAAGATTAAATTCAAGATTTTATGCTCTGATATTACTTTAAATTACTGATTATTAAAAAAATTTAAATTATTAAAATATGATAAATTTAGTCATTTAATCACATATTAACTAACTTTTTTTATCATTTTTTTAATTTCTCTTAAAATAAATTATTAATATTCACTCTCAGAGTATACATTAACCAACTCTTGATTATAAAAGAAAATAACTACTAAGAAACAAATCCCAGTGCATGAATAAATTAATGACAAACTCTAAACTTCAAAGTCAGAAGTTCCGTTTAAAAAAAAGAAAAAGCCACAAGTTCCAAAACCACAAAAATGCATGGGGTTCTAAATTAACAAAACAACGCAAAAAACCAATGTTTTCCAGTTTCACTCATTTGTACTATGGTAACAACACAAGTATACCTAGTAGTAAATATTCAATCATTCAAACCAACTTCTTTATTATTTTGTTGAATGTTTTCTCAAATGGAATTTTATCTCAATACTTGTTAACCATGGATGTTTAAAAATGTTGATATGTAGATAATTAGTAAAATAAAAGGGCAAGAATCTTCAAAGCTGATTTTAATATGTATTTCACCATTAATAAAAATTTAAAGCTGAAAAGTATATACATGATTGCTTTTCACCAGCAGTTCCCCAATCTTTGTGGCATAGAGTTCGAAAAAGTAGAAAACAAGCCATTTGTAAACCATGCAGGGTCCAGTTAAGCTTGAGCATTATACCTTTGGCTCTTTTTACAAGCACCCTCTTATTATTTCCACTAGGGAACACCTTATATTTTCTTTAATTTAAAATTTTCAATCCTATTCTTTTCTTTTGAACCTAGTGATATTGATGATTAGTAATTTGGGAATTATATGGGAACTTTGAAATTAACTTAGATGATAAATTAATGAATTTGAGGGTTGACAAAAGGTTTTTATGCTATCTATGCTGTTAACAAATAAATATGATTTTTATGTCATTCCGAACATTTATCCATAAGACAAAAATTGAAGTTTGTGATGTAGAATTCAGATTACATATGTGATACACTATATTACATGAATTAGATGAGATATGTGTGTTGTAGGGGTATTGGGCCAGGAGCTCATTATCTGTATGTATATTGGGCTTGAGGCCCCAGCCGAGAACGAGAGGTCATCTGAGGAAGAGTAAACATTGTCAAGAGAGTCTATGTTAGTAAAAGAAAAAGTTAGTTTTGGTCATAATGATCCAGGAGAGTGGGTCGGGGATGAATGCCTTCTCGGCTAACTAATGCCGAGGTCTGACGAGGTAGTCTACCGTCCAGGGGAACATTCCGAGAAGTTCTGTTGGTACAAATAAGCATTTCAGAAACATAGGACAGAGGGAGTCCTAAAATATCTAAGGAGAAAGCTGCTACCACTGCATTTAATGATCTGTAGCTAACTCTCTGGTCGCATTATTGTGGAAGTGATACTTGAACAGTGGTTTTCAGCCTTACAGCTACTACATAAAGACTTATGTGAGGTGTTGATGGGACAAATATTAACAACACCCATCTGGCCTACACGTGGAGGGTAAAGATGAAAGAGGAAGAGAGTATAAAAGAAGAAGGAAGCAATAGGAGAAGGGGATCGAGAAACTAAGAGAAAAACACTGTAGCATCAAGAATTGACTTTGTAATCAAACCTGAAAGAAATTTATAAGAATAGATCTTCTCGGACCTTGCCGATGACTATTTTTCTCAGCATAAACTTGTCTATCTTCAGTCTCTTGTCATCTAAATCTACTTTAGTAGTTGTCTAATTCATTAAAGCCTAGTTTTCCAACCCACTCTCTACAAATTCATTGCTTTGGGCTTTTTGGACCTAAGTCCATCCACCTTTTGGGCTATGGACTCAAATCTGGTCTTTACAATTGGTGTCGTCTGTGGGAATTACTAGTGTTATAGTGAGTCCAATCTTTAACGATGGTAGGTTCAAGTTTAAACCAGGCAAAATCCATGGGGTCTTAACATCAAGATCACTTCCGTGATCTTGAACAAAGGAGGGACCAGGAGGGGAGTATACATACTACCCATACTAATAGGAGCCACTCTCAGGGTGGTAGCCATCTCACTCATGAGAAAAATATCAAAGCCATGCAATTGGAGATTGATCACTTAAAGAGAACCTTACACCACAAACGTAGAAAGCGAGCTCCTTCCATTTCTGGCTTCTCTTCCGATGGTGAAGAGGATGGTAGCTATAGGCGCAGATCAAGGACTCCTTCTAGTGAGTCTTTCTTGTATGATGAAGACTACCATCGTGAGCGTAGAAATAGAAATTCATCTTCAAAAGGCCTAGGAAATGAAGCTATAAGTAAAGCACTCAACCAAATTTCCAGATCACCTTTAACACGCAGGATTGAAGGAGAAATACTTCCTCGGTGGTTCACTTAGTCCACGTTCACCATGTGCAATGGTCAAATAGATCCTATGGAGCACATTAGCCACTTCAATCAGAGAATGACTGTGCACTCCAAGAACGAGGCCTTGATGTGCAAGGTGTTCCCATCTAGATTAGGGCCTATGGCAATGAGTTAGTTTGATGGTCTGGAAGCAGGTTCCATTAATTCCTTTAAGGAACTCACCCAGGCATTTGAATCCTGCTTTATCTCGTGCAGCTAGGTTCCTCAGCCTTTAGATTCCTTGTTGTCCTTGTCCATGAGGGAGGGGGAGACCCTGAAAATGTATTCAAACAAATACTAGGAGATGTTCAAACATATAGATGGTGACTTTGACTACGTAGCCATTGGGACTTTCAAGTTCAGCCTACCTATCGAGCATGGCTTAAGGAAGTCTTTGACAAGGAAACTTGTTACTAGTGTACACCAGCTAATGGATCAGATTGATAAGTATAAAAGGGTTAAGGAGGACTAACAGCAAGGCAAGAGAAAGGGTAAGGTTACCCCTCAAGAGAGAAGGGATTTCAGGTTGGATTGCTATAACAATAACAAACCCCGGAGAGATTTTCCTAGGCAATCTGGGCCTACAACTCTTCAAGTGGTAAACATTATGTTCTAGGGGTGTCAATGTTTGACCCAACTTGCGAACACGACATGAACTCGACACGGTTTTTTGTGAGTTAGGGTTAGGCCTTAATGGGTTTGGGTCATAAACGGGTCAACCTGAAAGCGACACAAAAAGAAACATGTCATAAACGGGTCAACCCACATAACTCATAATAGAAACTTTTGACATGTCAATTTATTTGTGTCAACCCGAGATGACCCACTTAACACAATCCGTTTATTTAAGTCGTACTACTCACTCTACTATCTTATAGTCTCAAACCCAATTCTCAAACTCAAAGTCTCAAACCGGTTATTGCTCTCTCTCTCTCTCTCTCTCTCTCTCTCTCTCTCTCTCTCTCTCTCTCTCTTAGGACTGACTCCCTACCAGCTCCTCAATCCAGTCCCCTGATGGATACTTCACTTTCTAATGCAAAGTTGAAGAAACGGCCCTAGGGCATGAAGCTAAGGTCTGGCAACAATGGCCGTGTAAGGAGAGTATACGTCTACTACAATGAAATTTACTTCAACTACTTCTGAACTCGCCTGCACGGGCAGTTTAATCTGACCCTTTGAAATGATGACCTTCCCATCAAAGCTCACCAAAGGTGAATCATAGGTTGTTAAATCCTCGGGCCTTAAGTTTAATCCTCTTTACAAGTAAGGGTTCATAATCTCTACACCACTGCCCTGATCTAATATCACCATCTTCACATCATACCCCCTATTTTGAGGGTGACTACTAAAGCATCATCGTGTGGCTAGATGGATCCTTATCCGAAAAACTCAGCCCCGGTTGGATCTCTACTCTAGCCCTTTTTGGCTCAGAATTAGAGTCCTCAGCTGCTATCCAAGCTACAAACATTACCCTAGAAGGCTGAGAACCAATTCTCCTAGATGCAGCAAAGGTGACATTGATTATGCTCAATGAGGGCCTTGAAGAAGCACTCCCTTGAGCCTCTGACCTCGCTTGACCTCCTTGCTTGTTAGGCCGATACAAAAACTGTTGTAACCTTCCCTCCTTAACCAGTTGCTCCAGATGGTTCCACAGAGTTTTGCAACCCTCAGTGGTATGCCCCTGCTCCTGGTGGTATTGGTATTGGCAATGAAGGCTCTGATTGCACCTCAAGGGGTCTCCACTCATCTTGTTCGACCATTTGAAGTATGTCTCATTCTTGATCTTCTCCAAAACTTGATGCACCGGTTCTTGGTTTCGGGTTAGCGTGTCGAGTTCGTGTCATGTCCAGGTAGGGGTATTCGACTAAACAACTCAACCTTAACTTGACCCATTTAATAATCGTGTCATGATCTTTCAACCATAACCCGACCTATTAATAAGGTAGGTTGACCTGACCCATCCCATTTGACCCGCTTAATAAATGAATTGTGTTGGGTTGACACGAATGTAACACAACCTATTTCAACCTGCATAATATTAAATATAACATCCATCTAGAAATATTTTTTTTTACACCCCAAAAGCAATGCATACACTTCAAGTCTTCGACTCACATTCAAAATAATATAGTTCAACAAAAATATAACATTCATCTAAAAATAAGTTCTTTACACTCAAAATAAGTGCATACACTTCAACCCAAATTCAAAATAACATAATTTAACAAAAAGAAAATAACATAGTTTAACAAAAATAAAATAACATAGTTCAACAAAAATATAATATTCTTGAAACTCGCCAAATGCTAAGTATCAATATTGAAAAATTTGGAGCAAATAGTAAGCTAATTCTAACTATGACTACGATCATCATCCATAGATTCTAGTTTATGAACTACCTCAATAAACCCACTTGCAAGATATGCAGACGGTGTTTAACACTAATACAAACACAAAAAATAAAACACACAGCACAAAACAAAAGCTACAACCATGGCTTTAATCAACAATTTATATATCTCATATATTAAGAATAGCGCATGGGTTCAAAGTATATAGAACAAAAACATTATGCAGAAAAAATTACTGTAGAATTTTGAAATCCAAGAAAACGGTTTTCTTTAATTCTAAAACTCACTAAAACATATG
>NW_027070464.1:36234-38408 GCF_002906115.3 Quercus suber
AATTTGAGCTGAATGCTACTTTTGCTTGGTGGGTCAACGAAATGAGTTTGTTTTATGGACCTTGTTTAATGCTATATTGGAATGAACTTCTACAGTTCCATCTCTAGATTGAGACATTTACGTTCCTGCTTATTATTTCAGGCAGTTGTATCCGGGCATCAAATAGTTGTATTAACTATTTTTATCAGGGTTAGGAAACATGTTGTCCAGAATGAGGATACAGTGATTGATGCCACTTGTGGCAATGGTTATGATACTTTAGTAATGGTTAAATAATACTCTTCCTCTTTGTCTTTCTCTTCCAACAAACCCACATAGCCAGCAAACCAAATTCTTATTTTGGACGCCAAATTCTTAAAGCTTTTAACTTTGATTAAAAAAAATGCATACAATTTATTAAATATTATTGAGGTTGGGGGGTGGCATGGCCGCCCCCCTTGGCAAATATATAGCTAGGTCCCAAATTTAAGTGAATTACTCTCACATGGGAAATAATTTATTGTCATTTTGCATCTTGGCTTGTAGTCATATGGGAAAACTAATGGTGCAATCCCAGTATAAATTCACTGCCAAGGTTTTCAATCTTGTAATAGAAAATATCACCTTTCCATACATGGAATTTGGTGTGCATTTGGATTGCATGTTACCTGCGTGCAATTCAGCATGTGCATTTTTGGCTAAGTACCACAGCATTGTTCACGACCCAGACAAAAATGCAAAAATGTGCATACCAATGCATTATTGGGTCTCACGGCACTATTCACACTTTTAAAAATTATTTTGCTATAGTGCTTTCAGTAATAAGTTTTTAGTTTTCAACAAATAAGCGGTATCTAAACATACCCATAGTCTCACTCATTGGTAGAATATTGGGAGTTGTTATGGATTTCTTCCAAATCATGCTTCACCTTGTAGTCTTTAGTATTTCATTCTCTCTCATCTTCCTCATATGTATACAAAAATCGACTCGTGACAAGTTGCCACCAGGTGAAAAAGGATGGCCTATCATTGGGGAAACATTGGAATTTGCTGGGATAGGGCAAAAGGGAACTCCAAAGATGTTTGTGATGGACAAAATGAGAAAATACTCTCAGGATCTCTTCAAAACCTCAATGTTTAGGGAGAACATGGTTGCGTGTTGTGGTGCTTCAGGACAAAAGTTTCTATTCTCGAATGAGAAAAAATGTGTCGTCACTTGGTAGCCACATTCCGTGGATCAAGTTGCACTTTCTCCTAAATCTATTGAAAACTTTGTCCCCAAAGATTCTATCAAAGTAAGGAGGGCCATAGTTCAATATCATGTTATCAATATTTAAATTAGATAATAAAATTATGATACTCGATATTATTTTGAATGTTGATGAGAAGGTAAAATCCAATTTACTCATTTCAAGATGAATGGAAGGAATTCTATAGTAGAATTACCCTAAAGCCGTGAATTTCATATACCAAATGGTTTTTAGTGGAGGTGGGGTTTCAATTTCAGATCTCTTATTCAATGACGAAAACTTTATCAGTCGAGCTAATAAAAACCCACATAAATTCAATTAATATGAGGTTTGAATAACACTATTACATTTTTTTCACATCAATTCATAATATTTTTTTGAACAAAACAGGTAAAATCTTTGGCATTTGCTTATATTTTGAGGGTCCATTTTCATATTTATGCTTATTGTTGATTAAAGACAAATAACTACTAGTCCCAAAACATGGATGTACACATATTTAGCAATACTAGAGTTTCTTGAAATAAATAGATTTAGATTTATCGCCTAGGTCTTGTACCATGTTGTTCATCGCATTACCAATACCAAGTGCATATTTTGGCCAAATTTGTGAAGAACAAACACACATTGATTTTGACGATCAAACACTACCGACGTGGTACTTCGTATCCACATCTATCACTACAAGAGTTGGGCACTTTTGTAGTGCTTTTTGGGGTTATGTAATTGCTTTAAAAGCTTCACAGTTTACAATACTTTCCCCTTCCCCTGCAGTGTTAGAATTATAGTTTCTCAACCAAAAATAAAATAAAATAAAATACACAATGATTTATGGAAAATTTACTACACAATTTTTTTTTTTTTTTTTTTTAGTATGGTACCTCTCATAGTAATAAGGTTACATACGATAGTAGTGTTTTTTTCCTTTTTTTTTTTTTTTTTTTT